>NC_134363.1:10231602-10382447 GCF_048569485.1 Anomaloglossus baeobatrachus
TATCAAACTTATTACTAATAGCTAAACAAAGTCTGGTCATATTCCAATTATGCTGAACAACAAAGAACAAATGTTTGTATTTGAGGAAAGAGATTTGGTTCTGGAATTTACAAGTTCTGTCTTTCGATGATCTATTATGTATCAGTTAATGAACGATCGGGCGTCCAATTGTAACAAGTTCAAAAGTTTGTTTCTACTGTAGACAAGACAAGGACTTAAAGACAAGGACTTAAAGACAAGGACTTAAAGACAAGGACTTAAAGACAAGGACTTAAGCCACCCTTACACATTAGTCTCATGTTGGCTGAACCCATCTATATCAATGAGCTTCACCAACAGTTTATTGCATACTAACTCTCCTCCAATAATATTGGAGGGCATGGTGGAGTCTGGATGGAACAGAAAATTCTAAAAAGGTCAGTCGACTCTGGAGGGGACGGGGGGAGTCTGCATGGAGGGGGTTCAACTTTTAACAAGTGCCATGTTTGCATGAGGGAATCCATGCACCTCTCAGTCCACAATTAAAGGCACATTGTCCTGCAGGTAATGTAGTAGATATTCCCTACAGTACAATATAAAACCACAACTAACACACAGTAATACTACACAGATTACACAGCAAATCGAGTTTTTATTCACATCTTTCTGCAAGCACTATCAGTACATGAATACATCACAAAAATCAACATTCACTATGTGAATACAGCCTCAGAACCAACACCAGTACATGAATAGAACACCACAACTACTATCAGTACATGAAGACATCACTCAAATCAACGTTCACTACATGAATACAGCGTCAGAACCACTACCAGTACATGAATAGAGCACCGCAACCACTATCAGTACATGAACACATCACCAAAATCAATGTTCACTACATGAATACAGCACCAGAAACAACACAAGTATATGAATAGAGCACCACAACCACCATCAGTACATGAATACATCACCAAAATCAAAGTTCACTACATGAATACAGCATCAGAAACAACACCAGTACATGAATAAAGCACCATAACTATCATCAGTATATGAATACATCACCAAAATCAAAGTTCACTGCATGAATACAGCCTCAAAACCAACACCAGTACATAAATAGAGCACCACAACCGCTATCAGTACATGAATACACCACCCAAATCAATATTTATTATATGAATATAGCATAAAAAAATCACCAGTACATGAATAGAGCAGCACAACTACCATCAGAACATAAATACATAATCAAAATCAACATTCACTACATAAACACAGCATCCGTACCAACACCAGTACATGAATAGAGCACCACAACCACTATCAGTACATAAATACACCACCCAAATCAATGTTCACTATATGAATATATCATCAAAGCAATACCAGTACATGAGTAGTGCACCACAACTATCTATAGTACTAATCGTATTGTATGCCACACCAACAGGGTGTTAAATATAGAGGTGTAGGGGTTGTAGTCCTAAAGCTTAGCGATCACATAAGCACATAAGGTAATTTTGGCCTATCTGAGAAGGCAATTAAAGACCATCACAATAAAGGGTCTCCAGTGAGCACTGAGGGTCCTGCGCTATCAGGTACATCCATATGTGGGACCAGTCCTGGTATTGCTGTTCAGCACCAATCAGCACCACGGCTGCTTTGTTATGCTGATGGAGGGTGGAGGGTCCGGAGGGTTTGGGCGGGAATATTTAGAAGTGTATTTATACCTAGTAGTGTGACCTGTCTCCTAGAACACAGTGACAGTGATCTGATAGTGATAATGTATCATCCAACCTTAATTACACACATTAATATAAAAGGCTGGGGCTGGAGAGTGAACGTGCGGATTTCTCTTCTGTTCTCACTGCACCTCTCATCATTTGCACTATATGCGCATAATTTTGAGGCCTAATTATAGGATTATATATTAATTAGTAATGTGTTCTAGTTAATGAGGCTTTACTGAGAGAGGGATGAGCGAGGAAGAAAACACTGAGGTGTGAAGATTTCCCGAATACTATAAAAAGGAACAAGTGTTCTTACAAACAGAGATGTCAAAGCGGAAAGTGATCTCCATGGACAGTATTGTCTATACTGCAATATCCGACCGAATGCTCGAGGAGCAGTGCCATCCCTTGTAGTGTCCTTGTAGCAGTACCATCCCTTGTAGTGTCCTTGTAACAGTACCATCCCTTATAGTGTCCTTGTAACAGTACCATCCCTTATAGTGTCCTTGTAACAGTACTATTCCTTGTAGTGTCCTTGTATCAGTACCATCCCTTGTAGTGTCCTTGTAACAGTACCATCCCTTATAGTGTCCTTGTAACAGTACTATTCCTTGTAGTGTCCTTGTAGCAGTACCATCCCTTGTAGTGTCCTTGTAGCAGTACCATCCCTTGTAGTGTCCTTGTAGCAGTACCATCCCTTGTAGTATCCTTGTAGCAGTACCATCCCTTGTAGTGTCCTTGTAGCAGTACCATCCCTTGTAGTGTCCTTATAGCAGTACCATCCCTTGTAGTGTCCTTGTAGCAGTACCATCCCTTGTAGTGTCCTTGTAGCAGTACCATCCCTTGTAGTATCCTTATAGCAGTACCATCCCTTGTAGTGTCCTTGTAGCAGTACCATCCCTTGTAGTGTCCTTGTAGCAGTACCATCCCTTGTAGTATCCTTGTAGCAGTACCATCCCTTGTAGTATCCTTATAGCAGTACCATCCCTTGTAGTGTCCTTGTAGCAGTACCATCCCTTGTAGTGTCCTTGTAGCAGTACCATCCCTTGTAGTGTCCTTGTAACAGTACCATTCCTTGTAGTGTCCTTGTAGCAGTACCATCCCTTGTAGTGTCCTTGTAACAGTACCATCCCTTGTAGTGTCCTTGTAACAGTAACATCCCTTGTAGTATCCTTATAGCAGTACCAGGCATTGTAGTGCCCTTGTAGCAGTACCATCCCTTGTAGTGTCCTTGTAGCAGTACCATCCCTTGTAGTGTCCTTGTAGCAGTACCATCCCTTGTAGTGTCCTTGTAGCAGTACTATCCCTTGTAGTGTCCTTGTAGCAGTACCATCCCTTGTAGTGTCCTTGTAGTAGTACTATCCCTTGTAGTGTCCTTGTAGTAGTAGTACTATCCCTTGTAGTGTCCTTGTAGCAGTACCATCCCTTGTAGTGTCCTTGTAGCAGTACCATCCCTTGTAGTGTCCTTGTAGCAGTACCATCCCTTGTAGTGTCCTTGTAGCAGTACCAGGCATTGTAGTGTTCTCGCAGCAAATTACATCCCTTGTAGTGTCCTTGTGGCAGTACCATCCCTTGTAGTGTCCTTGTACTATCCCTTGTAGTGTCCTTGTAGCAGTGACATTCCTTGCAGTGTTCTGGTAGCAGTGCTATCATTTGTAAACTCCTTGCAGCAGTGCCATCCCTTATTGTGTCCTTGTAGCAATGTGATCCCTTGTAGTTTTTTTGTACCAGTGCCATCCATTGTAGTGTCCTTGTAGCAGTATCATTCCTTTTAGTGTCCTGTAGCAGTATCAGCCATTGTAGTGTTCTTGAAGAAGTGCTATCCGTCCTTGTAGCAGTATCTTCCCTTCTAGTGTCCTTGTAGCAGTGCCATCACTAGTAGTATATTTGTAGCAGTATCAACCCTTCTACTGTACTTCTGGCAGTGCCATCCCTTGTAGTGTCCTAGTAGCACTGCCATCCCATGTAGTATTCTTGCAGCAGTGTCATCCCTTCTAGTGTCTTAGAAGCAGTACCATCCCTTCTAGTGTCCTTGCCATTGCTTGTAGTGTCCTTGTAGCAGTTTCATTCCCTGTAGTGTCTTTGTAGCAGTACCATCACTTGTAGCAGTACTATTGCTTGTAGTGTCGTTGTAGCATTACCATCCATTATATGTCCTTGCAGCAGTACTATCCCTTGTAGTATCCTTGTAGCAGTATCATCCCTTGTAGTGTCCTTGTAGCAGTATCATCCCTTGTAGTGTCCTTGTAGCAGTATCATCCCTTCTAGTATCCTTGGAGCAGTATCATCCCTTGTAGCATCCTTGTAGTAGTACCATCCCTTGTAGTGTGTTTATAGCAGTGCCATCCCTTGTAGTTTCCTTGTAGCAGTGTCATTCTTTCTAGTGTCTTTGAAGTAGTGCCATTGCTTGTAGTGTCCTTGTAGTAGTGCCATTGCTTGCTGTGTCCTTGTAGCAGTTTCATCCCTTGTAGTGTGTTTATAGCAGTGCCATCCCTTGTATTGTGTTTATAGCAGTGCAATCCCTTGTAGTATCCTTATAGCAGTACCATCCCTTGTAGTATCCTTGTAGCAGTATTATCCCTTATAGTGTCCTTGTAGCAGTACCATCCCTTCTAGTGTCCTTGTAGCAGTACCATCCCTTGTAGTGTCCTTGTAGCAGTGCCATTCCTTGTAGCACTGCCATTCCTTGTAGTGTTCTTGTAGCAGTGTCATTCTTTCTAGCGTCCTTGTAGCAGCACCAATGCTTGTAGTGTCCTTGTAGCAGTTTCATCCCTTGTAGTGTCCTTGTAGCAGTTTCATCCCTTGTAGTGTCCTTGTAGCAGTGCTATCCCTTGCAGTGTGTTTATAGCAGTGCCATCCCTTGTAGTGTGTTTATAGCAGTGCCATCCCTTGTAGTGTCCTTGTAGCAGTGCCATCCCTTGTAGTGTGTTTATAGCAGTGCCATCCCTTGTAGTGTCCTTGTAGCAGTGCCATCCCTTGTAGTGTGTGTGACGACATGGACTCTCATGGGTTAAAGTTTCTTAAAATCCAGCCATACAGCATGATAGATTGTCTATAGACGGGGGAGAAGTCCCTCATTGTTTTTACAAGACTCTTGTTGACTCAATGTAATTGTGTTGGCCACTGAAAGTATTGTTCTCCAGACATTTCCAGTAACCATTGTATTGTAGTTGTGTATTGATAATGTAATTACCTTAGTAGCCATTGTCTAGTTGGTGACTTGCCGACTCCATGTAGATATACTGAGTCTTTCTATGCACATCATTTAAATGAACATTATCCATGCAGCTTGAAATTCATCCAATGGGAGAAGCAATCTTGTCCAACCAATCGATGAGGACGCAGTGTATCCTAAGGGGTGCTTCACACACAGCGAGCTCGCTGCCGAGATCGCTGCTGAGTCACGCTTTTTGTGACGCAGCAGTGACCTCATTAGCGATCTCGCTGTGTGTGACACTGAGCAGCGATCTGGCCCCTGCTGCGAGATCGCTGCTCGTTACACACAGCCCTGGTTCGTTTTCTTCAAAGCCGCTCTCCTGCTGTGACACACAGATCGCTGTGTGTGACAGCGAGAGAGCGACAAATCAAGCGAGCAGGGAGCAGGAGCCGGCATCTGACAGCTGAGGTAAGCTGTATCCAAGATAAACATCGGGTAACCAAGGTGGTTACCCGATATTTACCTTAGTTACCAGCCTCTGCAGCTCTCACGCTGCCTGTGCTGCCGGCTCCGGCTCTCTGCACATGTAGCTGCTGTACACATCGGGTTAATTAACCCGATGTGTACAGCAGCTAGGAGAGCAAGGAGCCAGCGCTAAGCAGTGTGCGCGGCTCCCTGCTCTCTGCACATGTAGCTGCATTACACATCGGGTTAATTAACCCGATGTGTACTGTAGCTAGGAGAGCAAGGAGCCAGCGCTTAGTGTGCGCGGCTCCCTGCTCCCTGCTCACACTGGTAACTAATGTAAACATCGGGTAACCATACCCGATGTTTACCTTAGTTACCAGTCTCCGCAGCTTGCAGACGGCGGCTCCGTGCAAGCGCAGCGTCGCTTGCACGTCGCTGCTGGCTGGGGGCTGTTCACTGGTCGCTGGTGAGATCTGCCTGTTTGACAGCTCACCAGCGACCATGTAGCGATGCAGCAGCGATCCTGACCAGGTCAGATCGCTGGTCGGATCGCTGCTGCATCGCTAAGTGTGAAGGTACCCTAAGGGTATGGCTATAAAAGGGACTTCTTTAAGCCACCAGGGTTGATGAAGGTTGATGGATGCTAATGGATCCAGTCTAAGCTCTTTGGAGCTGACTAGAGGATCAGGATATCTTATAGCTTCAATCTAGGGACTCCGGTTCCGGTTGGAGACCATATCCACAGCCTAGGGATTTCGACCCCAGCTGCCAGGATTGTATCATCATACCAGGACTACCTAGGGAGGACACTCAGGTTGGGACAGTTCAGTCACTTGTTACAGACTTTGCAGACCTCACACAGCTTCCTAAATCTGGCGCTATTCCAGTCACGGTGGGTGCCCGCCAAAAGCGGGGTGCTGCTGTATTGGAGTAAGTAGCCCTGGAACCTGTGAGTCATGGACATTGTAAATCCCTGGTGAGCCAGCGGAAGGGTGAGACTCTGTTGCCTGTTACATTTGTGTGTTTCGCCGGTTATATGTTATGTGCCGTTAATTGTTTGGGGATCCAATAAAGTCTAATTATTGTGGTTCCCTCACCCTGTGTTGTCTGAGTAGTGTTACGCCCACGGTTAAGGAGGCCGGCGTTCAGTTGGGATGAGCCCTGAGCCACGCTGTTTTTCTAAAGGAGGCGGGTTTTAGTGGACGAGAGCACCCACTGAGCCCCGTGTCTCCACAATTGGTGGCAGCGGTGGGATACTACTCAGCCTGGTTTACCCAGGGGAGCTGCAGCGGACTGGTGTTCGTGGATACCGTCCAGGGCTCAACAACAAGGGAGGCACATAAGCATACCCAGCAGGCCATAGGGGAGGCATTCAGGTTTCGGACGCTGCCATGTCCAACCCCACCAGCTCAGCCATGGGACAAGGATGAGAGAGGAGTTACGACCGCTGCAGTAAATGGATGCTACAGGATCTGTGCCAGAGGCGAAAGATTATCTACTGGAACGCAGAGACTCGGTCAGTCTTGATCCAGAAATTAGTCCGTTGGGATGCCCAGAATGATGCAGAGGACGATGAGGATCCCGTCAATATTGACCCAGAGGATTTAAACTATGTGCCACATCATGGATCTAGTGACAATTGGAAATCAACTTTGTCCAAAATGGCCCAAGCCACAGCGTTGTTGGATGCATTGGGGCCTAGATCCTCAAGAGAAGAGAGGGCTTGGGTTATGGAATATGTTTATGGGATTCCAGCTGCCGTACTGCTAGCACCAGCCGGTCGAGAAGGATGGTCCCGCTACCCAGCAGAAGCTGCACCAAAACAAAGAGGCCGCATGCTTGGAGCCCGTCTGACACTCCAACCAGTCAACATATGCTGAGATGAACCAACGAGACCTGAGGAATGCTACTCCCAAGAAACACCAATAGCTGAGGAAGTGGTTTATCCAGTCCACACCCTACGGCAGGCCGGACACCGTACACCAGCCAACCTCCATCCCCACATCCAGACGGTCAAGGTCAGTGATATACAGGCTCAGGGACTTCGAGACATTGGATCTTCCATCACTCTGGTAAGCCCAGTTATTGTTTCCCCAGAAGACCCTGTACCAGATTCCCAATTATCCATCTCCATGGCTGAGGGCCAGCGGTCAGACATTCCTCTGGCATGTGTGCAGTTGGACCTAAGGACCGACCAGGGAGAGGTCGAGGTGGAGCTTGTGGACAACCTCCCCACACCTGGTATTTTGGGGACCAACCAGGAAGTGATCGATGTGGGGATTGTGAACAGCCTCCCCATACCTGTCATTGTGGAGACTGTCCAGAGCAAGGCTGATGTGGAGCTTATGGACACCGTCCCCACACCAGTTATTTCGGGAAAGGACCAGGGAGAGGTTGATGTGAGACTTGTGAACAGCCTCCCCACACCTGTCATTGTGGAGACTGACCAGAGCAAGGCTGATGTGGAGCTTATGGACACCGTCCCCACACCAGTTACTTTGGGGTCTGATCAGGAAGAGGTCCAAATGGAGTTTATGGACAGCCTCCCCACACCTGTTGTTTCGGGGACTAGCCAGTAGGAAGTTGAAGTGGGGTTCATAGATGGCCCCACCAAGCCTATTGTTTCGGATACCACTCAAACGGAAGGGAAAGTGGGGCTTGTGAATTACCTGCTCACACCAGTCATTTTGGAGAATGACCTAGGACAAGGACTATCCAGTCAGTTTGAAGCAGCCATCACCCACCTCCAAGCCAAGCAGGACCCTGATGTGGATCTTTCTAACATCTTTTCCAGGGATGGTTTGCATTCCCGGTCTCCATCATCCACTTCTGAGCCAAGAACCGTGAGTAAGCCTAACCACACTGTGGCTATTGACTGGGGCAGGATTGATAGTGGGAGATTTGTGCAGGCCCAACTCATGGACCCCACCTTAGTGCTTGTCCACAATATGGCTGCTCAACTTGGGGGAGGTAATCAGGGGGAGGTGTATAGATGCAAGCCTCTGTTGCTGACCTCACCATTAAAAAGGACAATGCTGTCAAGAGGAGAAGGATGATCGGAAGCCTATCATGTCTGGCTAATATTAAGAAGGGGGAGAAATGTGACGACATGGACTCTCATGGGTTAAAGTTTCTTAAAATCCAGCCATACAGCATGATAGATTGTCTATAGACGGGGGAGAAGTCCCTCATTGTTTTTACAAGACTCTTGTTGACTCAATGTAATTGTGTTGGCCACTGAAAGTATTGTTCCCCAGACATTTCCAGTAACCATTGTATTGTAGTTGTGTATTGATAATGTAATTACCTTAGTAGCCATTGTCTAGTCGGTGACTTGCCGACTCCATGTAGATATACTGAATCTTTCTATGCACATCATTTAAATGAACATTATCCATGCAGCTTGAAATTCATCCAATGGGAGAAGCAATCTTGTCCAACCAATCGATGAGTACGCAGTGTATCCTAAGGGAAGGTTATGGCTATAAAAGGGACTTCTTTAAGCCACTAGGGTTGATGAAGGTTGATGGATGCTGATGGATCCAGTCTAAGCTCTTTGGAGCTGACTAGAGGATCAGGATATCTTATGGCTTCAATCTAGGGACTCCGGTTCCGGTTGGAGACCATATCCACAGCCTAGGGATTTCGACCCCAGCTGCCAGGATTGTATCATCATACCAGGACTACCTAAGGAGGACACTCAGGTTGGGACAGTTCAGTCACCTGTTACAGACTTTGCAGACCTCACACAGCTTCCTAAATCTGGCGTTATTCCAGTCTCGGTGGGTGCCCGCCGAAAGCGGGGTGCTGCTGTATTGGAGTAAGTAGCCCTGGAACCTGTGAGTCATGGACATTCTAAATCCCTGGTGAGCAGCGGAAGGGTGAGACTCTGTTGCCTGTTACATTTGTGTGTTTTGCTGGTTATGTGCTATGTGCCGTTAATTGTTTGGGGATCCAATAAAGTCTAATTATTGTGGTTCCCTCACCCTGTTTTGTCTGAGTAGTGTTCCGCCCACGGTTAAGGAGGCCGGCGTTCAGTTGGGATGAGCCCTGAGCCACGCTGTCTTTCTAAAGGCGGCGGGTTTTAGTGGACGAGAGCACCCACTGACCCCCGTGTCTCCACAGTGTGTTTATAGCAGTGCCATCCCTTGTAGTGTGTTTATAGCAGTGCCATCCCTTGTAGTGTGTTTATAGCAGTGCCATCCCTTGTAGTGTGTTTATAGCAGTGCCATCCCTTGTAGTGTGTTTATACCAGTGCCATCCCTTGTAGTGTGTTTATAGCAGTGCCATCCCTTGTAGTGTGTTTATAGCAGTGCCATCCCTTGTAGTGTGTTTATAGCAGTGCCATCCCTTGTAGTGTTTATAGCAGTGCCATCCCTTGTAGTGTCCTTGTAGCAGTGCCATCCCTTGTAGTGTGTTTATAGCAGTGCCATCCCTTGTAGTGTGTTTATAGCAGTGCCATCCCTTGTAGTGTGTTTATAGCAGTGCCATCCCTTGTAGTGTGTTTATAGCAGTGCCATCCCTTGTAGTGTGTTTATAGCAGTGCCATCCCCTGTAGTGTGTTTATAGCAGTGTCATCCCTTGTAGTGTGTTTATAGCAGTGCCATCCCTTGTAGTGTGTTTATAGCAGTGCCATCCCTTGTAGTGTGTTTATAGCACTGCCATCCCTTGTAGTGTCCTTGTAGCAGTGCCATCCCTTGTAGTGTGTTTATAGCAGTGCCATCCCTTGTAGTGTGTTTATAGCAGTGCCATCCCTTGTAGTGTGTTTATAGCAGTGCCATCCCTTGTAGTGTGTTTATAGCAGTGCCATCCCTTGTAGTGTGTTTACAGCAGTGCCATCCCTTGTAGTATGTTTATAGCAGTGCCATCCCTTGTAGTGTGTTTATAGCAGTGCCATCCCTTGTAGTGTGTTTATAGCAGTGCCATCCCTTGTAGTGTGTTTATAGCAGTGCCATCCCTTGTAGTGTCCTTATAGCAGTGCCATCCCTTGTAGTGTGTTTATAGCAGTGCCATCCCTTGTAGTGTCCTTGTAGCAGTGCCATCCCTTGTAGTGTGTTTATAGCAGTGCCATCCCTTGTAGTGTGTTTATAGCAGTGCCATCCCTTGTAGTGTGTTTATAGCAGTGTCATCCCTTGTAGTGTCCTTGTAGCAGTGCCATTGCTTGTAGTGTGTTTATAGCAGTGCCATCCCTTGTAGTGTGTTTATAGCAGTGCCATCCCTTGTAGTGTGTTTATAGCAGTACCATCCCTTGTAGTGTGTTTATAGCAGTGCCATCCCTTGTAGTGTGTTTATAGCAGTGCCATCCCTTGTAGTGTGTTTATAGCAGTGCCATCCCTTGTAGTGTGTTTATAGCAGTGCCATCCCTTGTAGTGTGTTTATAGCAGTGCCATCCCTTGTAGTGTCCTTGTAGCAGTGCCATCCCTTGTAGTGTGTTTATAGCAGTGCCATCCCTTGTAGTGTGTTTATAGCAGTGCCATCCCTTGTAGTGTGTTTATAGCAGTGTCATCCCTTGTAGTGTCCTTGTAGCAGTGCCATTGCTTGTAGTGTGTTTATAGCAGTGCCATCCCTTGTAGTGTGTTTATAGCAGTGCCATCCCTTGTAGTGTGTTTATAGCAGTGCCATCCCTTGTAGTGTGTTTATAGCAGTGCCATCCCTTGTAGTGTGGTTATAGCAGTGCCATCCCTTGTAGTGTGTTTATAGCAGTGCCATCCCTTGTAGTGTGTTTATAGCAGTGCCATCCCTTGTAGTGTGTTTATAGCAGTACCATCCCTTGTAGTGTGTTTATAGCAGTGCCATCCCTTGTAGTGTGTTTATAGCAGTGCCATCCCTTGTAGTATGTTTATAGCAGTACCATCCCTTGTAGTGTGTTTATAGCAGTGCCATCCCTTGTAGTGTGTTTATAGCAGTGCCATCCCTTGTAGTGTGTTTATAGCAGTGCCATCCCTTGTAGTGTGTTTATAGCAGTGCCATCCCTTGTAGTGTGTCTATAGCAGTACCATCCCTTGTAGTGTGTTTATAGCAGTGCCATCCCTTGTAGTGTGTTTATAGCAGTGCCATCCCTTGTAGTGTGTTTATAGCAGTGCCATCCCTTGTAGTGTGTTTATAGCAGTGCCATCCCTTGTAGTGTGTTTATAGCAGTGCCATCCCTTGTAGTGTGTTTATAGCAGTGCCATCCCTTGTAGTGTCCTTGTAGCAGTGCCATCACTTGTAGTGTGTTTATAGCAGTGCCATCCCTTGTAGTGTGTTTATAGCAGTGCCATCCCTTGTAGTGTCTTGTTGCACTGGACACCTCTGAACTCATTTGTATTGAATTAATAAATGACAAAATATCATATTTTTTTCAGAATTTTAAACCTAAAACATGGCGCCTGTGATGTTACGGGTTGGTGGTTTAGAGAGGATGCTTCAATACCACTCTAAGCGCAACCGGGGCTCCACCGTACTATAAATATAGCTGCTAAAAGCTGGACGGACAACTTCAGACTACAGTATTACTGAGTTTATGAAAGAAAGATGCAAAACGGTCAGTGTTATGTGCACACTAACACTTACAGTACCGACCGTAAGGTCAAGACGACCACACCCCGGTAGAGAACCTAGCGCCAATTAGCGAACAGAAATGCAAATGCAGCGGAACAACTATATGCGCACCTGCGCAGTCAGGACAGCAGTCTGCATAACCAGCGCTTCTGCCCGTTGAGGTAAAGGCAATTGGGTAACAGTACGCTAAACCTTGCTGTTACACAGATAGGGGTGGGGCAGGCTAGAGATAGCAGTGGTTTCCCCAGCACTATCACTGCTTATTTATATAGATGGAGGACTGCGGTAGCCTGTAAGCCTAGCCAGCACTGTTACCAGCCAAGATTATTCAGTAGCGGGGTTAGTATAGAGAGCCCGCTAAAATTATTACATGGTGAAGAGGTAAAGAGACCTCCCTAACTGAACGTCACGCCGCATAGCAAGAAAAGACTGAGCGCCGTCCAGCGTTGGTGGTGTCCGTAAATAACCTGAGCACCGACTAGTCTCAGCTCACATCCAATTAGCGTAGCTGACGTCCAACGGCCAATCCAGAGAAGCCACATCATCGGGGTAGCTGACATCCAACGACCAATCCAGAGAAGCCATGTCATTGGGGTAGCTGATGTCCAACGGCCAATCCAGAGAAGCCACATCATCGGGGTAGCTGACGTCCAACGACCAATCCAGAGAAGCCATGTCATTGGGGTAGCTGATGTCCAACGGCCAATCCAGAGAAGCCATATCATCGAGGTTGCTACGTCCAACAACCAATCCAGAGAAGCCACATCATTGGGGTAGCTAACATCCAACGATCAATCCAGAGAAGCCTTGTCATTGGGGTAGCTGACGACCAACGGCCAATCCAGAGAAGCCACGTCATCGGGTTAGCTAACGTCCAACGACCAATTCAGAGAAGCTACGTCATCGGGTTAGCTAACGTCCAACGACCAATCCAGAGAAGCCATGTCATTGGGGTAGCTGACGTCCAATGGCCAATGCAGAGAAGCCACGTCACCAGGGTAGCTGACGTCCAATGGCCAATCCGATGATACCACATCATGCGCATGCGCATTGGCCAAAGAGTCAGACTTAGAAAAAGACTCAGCCCGCGCATGCGCACTCACCTGCTTTCCACATTTAGACTCTGGCGGCTGAAAAGCCACCAGTAACACAGCGGAGGATTGGGCCAAACGCTGAGAATGGCGCCAACGCGAAACAGAACCCACAGAATGACTCTTGGGCAATAAAGAGACAGGGGGCACCCTGACACTGACCTGAGAAGGAGGACGCCTCCGAAATATAGCCATAACAGCGCCTACAGCTGAGACCACTTCCTTTAATAATAAAGTGGTAAGGAATAGTGATGAGCGAGCATGCTTGTAACTACTCGGTACTCGCACGAGTATCGCTGTACTCGGGCTGCTCGGCGGGGACCGAGTAATCTCGCGATACTCGTGCTGTACTCGTGGTCTTCATTTCTGCATGTTGGCGCTCTTTTGAGAGCCAGCCCTCATGCAGGGATTGGCTGGCAGACCACTGCAATGCCACAGCCCTGTTAGTTGTGGAATTGCAGTGATTGGCCGGCCTGCACAGCGTGACCGAGCCTTTATACCGGCCGGCGCGCTGTGCTCTGCTCACAACTATCCAGACAGTCAGTGCAGGGAGAGTGTCGCTGATTCAGGGAAAGCTTTGCGGCCCTTTATAGTTAGTTCCGGAGCAGGGCTGCAAACAGTGTGACCAGAAGTCCTTCTCAGGACTATTCTAGTTGTATACAGGCAGGCAGGGTATAGCCAGGTCGGAGTACAGTAGCAGAGTCCTTCTCAGGACTATTGTTGCTATATACAGGCAGGGTATAGCCAGGTCGGAATACAGGCTAGTGACCAGAAGAGTCCTTGTCAGGACTATTGTAGCAGTATACAGGCAGGCAGGCAGGCAGGGTATATAGCCATTCCTAGTGGTGACCGTATACCAGCCTTCATCATATCTGGGGCTGGTGTACACAGTCTAAAACAGTCCAGATAGTGTCAGACTTCTCAGTAATTGTCGCTCCTAAAAACCAGTTAGGTTCTTATTGCGTCCGTGCTTGCATTTAAAAACAGCACGTGTGTGTCTGTCGGTGGCAGCGTACAGGTGCGCGTTTTGCACAAACTATTATATAACGCACAAGTCTAGTGTATAATACACGTCAGTCAGCAGTGTCTGATAGTGTCAGACTTCTCAGTAATTGTCGCTCCTAAAAACCAGTTAGGTTCTCATTGCGTCCGTGCTTGCATTTAAAAACAGCATGTGTGTGTCTGTCGGTGGCAGCGTCAGGCTCCATATTGTCCCTGGATAGAGACGTGCATGATGGCCTGTAAACATGAAGTGCCCATTGTAAGGAAGTGGGTCTATTGTAGTATAGCCCTTAGGCAGGGCAGCCAAAAATTTGGAGGCTCCACATTGTCCCTGGATAGAGATGTGCATGAGGGCCTCAAAACATTGTTCCCATTGCAAAGGAGCGGGTCTCCTGTCGTTGTAATGCCCATTCAGAAAGAATGGGCGAACAAATTTACCACTGGGGGTATACCTGAAACAACGGCTTAACTATTGTAACGGTCACCATGATGGCGCATGAGGAGAAGGAGGAGCAGTCCAGCGATTATCCAAAGTCCAGAAGTGTGTTACCATGGGTGAGTGGAGGTACATGGCAAATTCCCGTTACAAACTTTAAATTCCGCTGTCATTTGCTGGTGGTGTGGTGAAGTCTGGCCAAATCCAACCCTTGTTCATCTTGATCAGAGTCAGCCTGTCAGCATTTACAGTTGACAGGCAGGTGCGTTTATCTGTAATGATTCCACCTGCGGCACTAAAAACACGCTCTGACAAAACGCTAGCGGCAGGGCAGGCCAGGACTTCCAAGGCGTAGAGACTAAGAGCCAATTCATGCCACGTGTCCAGCTTGGATACACATTAATTGTAAGGCACAGAGGAATGTCGGAGTACAGTTGTTTGATCTGCAAGGTACTCCTTGAGCATCTGGCCAAACTTAGGATTTCTTGTGGCACTACCCCTCACCTCAGGGGCTGTGGTACGTGAGGGGCTGAGAAAACTGTCCCACATCTTAAAGACTGTTCCCCTACCTCTGGCGGATTGGACTTGTGCCCCTCTCGGCTGTACACCTTGGTTGTCCACTGATTCCTGACCTATGCCGCTAGCGTTTTGTGAGGGGAATGCTTTGCCTACTTCCGTGACTATGGCCTTCTGGAACTGCTGCATTTTGCCTGACCTCTCCGCCTCGGGAATAAGAGACATAAAGTTCTCCTTTTAGCGTGGGTCTAACAGTGTTACCAACCAGTAATGATTGTCGGCCAAGATGTTCTTAACGCGAGGGTCACGAGACAGGCAGCTTACCATAAAGTCAGCCATGTGTGCCAGACTCTTAACAGCCATCACTTCAGTATCCTGACCAACACGATGACTGAACATGCTGTCCTCCTCCTCCTCATCATCTACCCTGTCCTCTGGCCAGCCACGCTGAACCGAGGATATGACTGCATGTCATATCCTCAATTTGGCCAGAGAGTTGCTCCATGTCTTCATCCTCCTCCTCGTCATAGTCCTCCACTGCACGTTGTGATGAGACGAGGCTGGGCTGTGTGTTATCACCCACACCCACTACTGTTTCTTGCTCAAACTCATCGCGCTCTGCCTGCAATGCATCATGGTTGTTTTTTGAGCAGAGACCATTTTAGAAGGCAGAGAAGCGGTATGGTGACGCTAATAATGTCGTCATCGCCGCTCACCATCTTGGTGGAGTCCTCAAAGTTTTGGCGGATGGTACATAGGTCGGACATCCATCTCCACTCCTCAGGTGTTATGTGTGGAGTTTGACCCATTTCCCGACGGCTTAGGTGATGCAGGTACTCAACAACTGCCCTCTTCTGCTCACATATCCTGACCAACTTGTGCAGAGTTGAATTCCAACGCGTGGGGACATCACACACCAGTCTGTGTGCCGGAACATGCAAACGGCGTCTTAAGCCGGCAAGGCCGGCTGAAGCAGTAGGTGACTTTCGAAAATGTGCAGACAGGCGGCGAACTTTTACCAGCAGATCAGACAGCTCTGAGTATGACTTTAGAAACCGCTGAACCACGAGGTTGAGCACATGAGCCACGCATGGAACATGTGTCAGCTGGCCTCGCCTCAAAGCCGCCACCAGGTTCCGGCCATTGTCACACACGACCTTTCCTGGCTTTAGGTTCAGAGTTGTGAGCCAGTGATCTGCCTTCTGTTTCAGAGCTGTCCACACCTCTTCTGCATTGTGGGGTTTGTTGTCACCTATGCAGATTAGCTTCAGCACTGCCTGTTGCCGCTTCGCCGAGGCAGTGCTGCAGTGCTTCTGTGTCGCCCTGGACAAGCCAGGGGCCACAGAGCACAACACTTAAACACCCCACACTCCCTGCAGGCATATCATAGTCAAAACACAAAATCCTTGTTGCCTTCCCCAGGGGCTGTTGTCCACACCAGGGTGTGGAGCCAGGCGGTTGGTCTCCACCCACCGAGGAGGAGGGAAAACACAGGCAGTGAGAGTTAAGCTAAGGAAGTGGAAGGAGGAAAGTAGTAGAGAGGAGAAAAGTGACAGCAAAGAGCCTGAAGTTGGTCCGGGTGTGTGGCCCGGACAGGACAGCAAGGTTGGCAGGATGTGGTGACCGTCTGCAGTGGAGGCCGATTGGAGTCTGCCGTAAGGACCGTGGACGGGTGGTGACCCGGCCGTACCGGACCGGTATACAAAGAGAAGCCAGCACCATTGGCAGAGGACTTTCGGATCCCGGCAAGGCTTGGTGTCGCCGTGAATTTGCCAAATCCGTTAGTGAAGGGGACCTCAGGGTTTCCAAACAGCCAAGTCTAGATAGAAGGCAACCGTCCAACCGTGAAGGGGAGACACCGCCACCGCCAAGGGCAACCGTCTCCCAGGGCCAGCGCCTGTGGGCAAAAGGGGCTCCTCCGGCCCATATCCAGGTCGGGGAGCGGGTTACCGTTGGGAAACCATCACTACCAACACTTAACTTAGGTGCAGGGAGAGACAGTCATCACTAACCTGCAGGGAGGAACAACCGCAGCCGTCCGAGTGACCCGTCCATCCAGCCACTTGTTTTACCGTGAACTGTGTCATCATCATTGGGCTGAGTGAGTACCTCCGTGCCGTGCGGCACAGCGCTGCCCCTGCGACCCTGCACCTCATCAGGCCCCGCAACCCGCCTGTCATCCATCTCTACCCCATCACCAGGCCCCGGGACAACCAACCCCCCTACCCACGGAGGGGAGAAATAACAACAAAGCTGCTCCCTGTCACAGGCTCCCGGGATCCCCGTCCAGAGCAGCGGTGGTGTCCACACAATCACCACAACCGTGGGTGGCGTCACGGACAATATCCCCAAAACCCAAACCACCCCTTTTCACTCACGGGCGAGTAGCGCCGCTCGAGTCCCCGGTATCCGGCCATCGCTCGAGCCAACGAGCAGCAGCAGCCATAGAGCAGCGTCAGCCGGACCCGAGCAGTGGGAGAGCGCACCGTCCCCTCCTCCGCCCGCGACACTTCCAGCTTGGGACTGGTGTGGAGGGTAAAGTGGATCAGGATGTGCAGGAGGAGGAGGAGGCTGAGGAGCATGACATTCCGGAGCTGTAGAGTGTGTGTGAAACCCTGACTGAGGTAGGGCCTGCAAAACTTGGTGTGTGAAGGACGTGTTCCGTCCCTCGCTCAGACTGGGTCCCAGCTTGCACAATATTAACCCAGTGTGACGTCAACGAGATGTAGCGGCCTTGCCCACATGCACTTGTCCACGTGTCTGTGGTTAGGTGGACTTTGGCTGAAACAGCGTTGTTCAGGGCACGTGTGATGTTTTGTGACACGTGGTTATGCAATGCGGGGACGGCACACCGGGAGAAATAGTGGTGGCTGTGGACCGAGTAACGTGGGACAGCTGCCACCATCAGGTCGCGGAATGCTTCTGTCTCAACCAGCCTAAAAGGCAACATTTCCAGCGCAAGCAGTCGCGAAATGTTAGCATTTAGAACTGTGGCATGTGGGGTGTTGGCAGTGTATTTGCGCCTGCGTTCAAAGGTTTGCTGAATGGATAACTGACCGCTGCGCTGGGACAAGGACGTGCTTGATGATGGTGTTCTTTCTGCGTAGGCAACTGCAGGTGCAGGAGTGGAGGAGGCTTGTTCGCAGGCAGCATGGACAGGGGATTGGCTCGCATGCACAACCAGCGAAGACGTAGCAGTGACATCAGCAAGCACTGCTCCTCGACTCTGTTGTACTTCCCACAAAGTCGGGTGCTTGGCTGACATGTGCCTGATCATGCTGGTGGTGGTCAGGCTGCTAGTTTTGGTACCCCTGCTGATGCTGGCATGGCAGGTGTTGCAAATGGCCTTTTTAGAATCATCTGGAGCCAACTTAAAAAACTGCCAGTGTCAGAGTTCCGGGTTTTCCAGTTTTCTTTTGAAAGAGCTTGCCCTTTGTTAACATGGAGTTTTCTGTTCTGTTGCCCTACTTCCTGTCCATCTGTTTAAAAGCCGCCCCTAAAGCTTAGTCCAGTGCCTGAGTATACTGCTTCCTGTGTGCTCCTGCCCTGCTGCTTTTGGTTCCTGATTGTTATTCGGATCCTCTTGGAAAACAACCGACACCGACTCTGGACTTCATCTGGTATCATCTAGCTGTGCCCGGACTCCGTTTGCCGTCTTTGGTCGGCACTTCTGCCCGGTTCCTTCCGTTTAATACCACTCTGGACTCACATCACGTACGGACATTTTTGGACTTACCTATTGCCCTTTTGTGTCCCGGCTGCTGCGCATTTAGGGCTTCTGGGGTGATTGCCAGACAGTCCCTGTATAGGGGTTCGCTCTTGGTGGTCTCCCTGGGGGAGTCCGGTGCGCGGTCCCGGGAATTCCCTTTCGCTCCGTCCCTGGAAGGTATTTCCTGTATTTATGTTCTACTGTGTTTTTGTTCCGTTTATGTACATATTTACTGGTTGCATATTATAAACGTCTTGCACCAAGAACTCGTCTCTGGTTTTCATTGCCCTAACGCAATCGAAATCCTCAATACATACAATAGTATTACAGCCAGACTCGGGAAGACCTAACATTTGTACAGGCACCTTGTGTCGTGTTGTTCCGGGGAACAGTTGCCTGACGTCTGCCTGGGGCCACCACTCTGCTTCTTACTGCCTGTTGGGATGCTACGCCTCCCTCCCCCTGTGCACTGCTATCCTCGCTCTGCATATCCTCCTGCCAGGTTGGGTCAGTTACTGGATCATCCACCACGTCGTCTTCCTCTTCCGCACCCTGCTCCTCCTCCTGACTTCCTGACAATTGTGTCTCATCATCGTCCACCCCTTGTTGAGACACGTTGCCAACTTCGTGAGAACGTGGCTGCTCAAATATTTGGGCATCTGTACATACAATCTCGTCATGGCCCACTTCAACAGGAGCTGGCGAGAGGCCAGAATTTGTGAATGGAAACGTGAACGAACAGCTCTTCCGAGTGTCCAAGTGTGGGATCAGTAATGTCCGTGGACGTGTACTCGGCCTGGTGGTAGGAAGGAGGATCAGGTTCTGAAATGTGCGGTGCAGTATCACGGCTACTGACACTTGACCGTGTGGAAGACAGAGTGTTTGTGGTGGTGCCAATCTGACTGGAAGCATTATCCGCTATCCAACTAACAACCTGTTGACACTGGTCTTGGTTCAAGAGCGGTGTACTGCAGCGGTCCCCAAGAATTTGGGACAGGACGTGCGAGCGATTAGATGTGGCCCTTTGTTGTGGCGAAATTAGAGCTTGCACACAACCTCGGTCTCTGCCTGCACCACCATCACGTCCACTTCCTTGTTCGTTGACAACGCCCTTGCGCATTTTGCAATGCTGTGCTGATGTGTATTCACTAGACTTGTGCGTTATATCCAAGTTTTTGCAAAACTCACACAAATGCAGCGGAAAGCTGCCACCAACAGGCACACACGTGCGGTTTTTAAATGCAAGCACGGAGGCACTAAGAACCTAACAGGTCTCTATCCAGGGACAACGTGGAGCCTCCCAATTTTTGGCTGCCCTGCCTAAGGGCTATACTACAATAGACCCACTTCCTTCCAATGGGCACTTCAGGTTTACAGGCCCTCATGCACGTCTCTATCCAGGGACAACGTGGAGCCTCCCAATTTTTGGCTGCCCTGCCTAAGGGCTATACTACAATAGACCCACTTCCTTACAATGGGCACTTCAGGTTTACAGGCCATCATGCACGTCTCTATCCAGGGACAATGTGGAGCCTCCCAATTTTTGGCTGCCCTGCCTAAGGGCTATACTACAATAGACCCACTTCCTTCCAATGGGCACTTCAGGTTTACAGGCCCTCATGCACGTCTCTATCCAGGGACAACGTGGAGCCTCCCAATTTTTGGCTGCCCTACCTAAGGGCTATACTACAATAGACCCACTTCCTTACAATGGGCACTTCAGGTTTACAGGCCATCATGCACGTCTCTATCCAGGGACAATGTGGAGCCTCCCAATTTTTGGCTGCCCTGCCTAAGGGCTATACTACAATAGACCCACTTCCTTACAATGGGCACTTCAGGTTTACAGGCCCTCATGCACGTCTCTATCCAGGGACAACGTGGAGCCTCCCAATTTTTGGCTGCCCTGCCTAAGGGCTATACTACAATAGACCCACTTCCTTACAATGGGCACTTCAGGTTTACAGGCCCTCATGCACGTCTCTATCCAGGGACAACGTGGAGCCTCCCAATTTTTGGCTGCCCTGCCTAAGGGCTATACTACAATAGACCCACTTCCTTCCAATGGGCACTTCAGGTTTACAGGCCCTCATGCACGTCTCTATCCAGGGACAACGTGGAGCCTCCCAATTTTTGGCTGCCCTGCCTAAGGGCTATACTACAATAGACCCACTTCCTTACAATGGGCACTTCAGGTTTACAGGCCCTCATGCACGTCTGTATGCAGGGGCATTGGTGAACCTCACAATTTTGGACTGCCCTGGCAAAGGAAAATACTACAAAGACTCACTTCCTCAAAATGGGCACATTAGACTCAAGAGGCCTTCATGTACGTCTCTTCTCAGGGACATCGGAGTGCCACACAATGTTTTCACGTAAAATCTTTCATGTATTAATCTCAAAAAGTAACATACACCAGCTCTGTCTCACTATTGGGTATGTGCCCTTAACATTTCCGCCATGAAAAATCATTTTGGGGTCATTTTGGAAGGTTTTCTGGTGAGTCCGTAAAAATGGCGTAAAACGCGGACAAAATTGTTCACAGCTGTGACTTTTCAGTGATAAATGCTTCAAGGGGTCTTCCCCATGCTGTTGCCATGTCATTTGAGCACTCTTCTGAGACTTTTGTGACATTTTTAGGGTTTCTCCATGCTGCCGGGGGGTCATTTCATAAAAATACTCGGGTCTCCCATAGGATAACATTGGGCTCGTTGCTCGGGCCGAGTACACGAGTATCTTGGGAGGCTCGGCCCGAGCTTCGAGCACCCGAGCTTTTTAGTACTCGCTCATCACTAGTAAGGAACATACAGAAGGATGCTAGTTTAACATATGAAGGAACAGATATGGGTCATTGGGAAAAATGAGAATGATGTCCTTGGCATAAACAACAGGGAAGACTCTCCTTATAAAAAGACCTCATTTGAAAACAATAGGATTTCTTATTTATGTAAAGCCATTAACCTGAATGTTACCATGGCTGATTCAGCATTTAATGACCTGGGCGCTGATGAATGGGAGTGATAGGTGAATTTTTACAAGACTCCATAAAAGGCCTAGAGTCTATACAAAAAGGCTTCGGTTTTCACGACTTAGTAGGACAACACAATGACACTTAACACCCTGGACTCCCAAACATCTCTCATTGTCTTTGCCCAACCTTGGGGTGGCCTTGAAGGATCCAGGATTAATTGAACAACAAGCTTTTTTTTAAGGGGGTTAAACTAAAATTGACAGTGGAAGATGACAAAATCTGGAATGCTCCTGGACCTTCAACCTTTGTTGAAGGAACCCAACAAGAACATGGAACATTTAGGTATCTTCATGCCCATTACATATTTCATAGTTGTCTACTTAGTCCTATCCATAATTTTCTGTCTTGGAGGCATCCAAATATTCAACCATAAAGGATGATGACACAGTCTACTAGCGCTCCAGTCTCGAGACTGTAGACTGGAGAAGATGACAGACCAACCAGTCTAGGTTCACGCTATTGATGCCATGTAATGTAACCCTCCTCTTCCTCCATAGTATTCTTCTTCCCTTTGTTTTTGTTCTTGTCCCAGTTGACTTTTTCACCCTATATGTCCATTTTCTTGATAATTGCCTGTCTCGCCTATCATATTTGCTGCTATTGTAGTTTCATGGTTATGAATTTGCAGATAGTGGATCATGACATTACTATGGGCTCGTACAGGGTTTTTAATGTTGACATAGGAGGAACTTAGGGATTTAGGTTTTTCATAATGGAATGTTGTAATGGAATAGTGTGACAATACGCCACTAAGTGTCACTAGAAGCTGCTAGAGACAAGGAAGTCAAACACGCCGGTGGTAGGAAGCCAGGAACTCAGATAAGGTACACAGGGAGAGAGCGGAGCTGGGGTCAGAGTACAAGCCGGAGGTCAGAAGCCAGGAAATCAGATAAGGTACACAGGGAGAGAGCAGAGTCAGGGTCAGGGTACAAGCAGGAATTCAGAGCCAGGAAGTCCGATAAGGTACACAGGGAGTGAGCAGAGCTGAGGTCAGGGTACAAGCTGGAGGTCAGAAGTCAGGGGTCTGAGTCAGGAGCACGGGCAGAGAAGTGTAACAAAGGTAGGAAGGCAAGATCAAAACAACAAAACTCAAGGGAGCCAGTCAACTCACTGCAGAGCAGAAACTACTACTAGCAGTGTTCCAGGGGAATTTGCTCTCTAATGAAGCCAAGCACTCACCCAGAACAAGGCGCCCGAACACAGGCCCCTCACTGCACTAGTGCAGGACCCAAAGGCTGAGAAGCAACCCGTCACCTGAAGCATAATACAGAACATTGTCTCTGCTGGAGAGCAGAGCACTGCAGATCATGACATATAGTAGGAGGGGTATGGAGGAGAAAGTAACCATCAGTACAGACCTCATGTAATGTCATTGGGACTGAGACATGTAGTTCATGCAGTGGTCCAGCTACAGTTGACAGTGGGACTGAAGTGAGTGATAGTGGGGACATTGGGAGTCAAGGTTTGATCACAGTTGGAGTTTACCTGCCAAGGATTGGCTAATACACTCAATGACTACTTGTCCTGACTCCTAGGCCTATATTCCTGGTGGGCTAATGGGGCCATTTCTATGTTATTCCTTGACGAAGATACCCTAATGAAAGGTGCACATGTTTATATTGAGTTCTCCCGGTATTTGGCACCTGCTTTTCGAAACTTGTGTTGTATAAGGAGCTTTCCTTAATGATAAAGGGCCTGAACTAGAACAGCATCAGGATCAGTTTGTTTTGAAGGCCATCCTCCACACATGGAGTGTTATGCATGTTGTACAATTGAAGCCGATACGAGGTCAGGAACAGTGACCGGTAGCACTGTAGAGGCCAAAAAGACACACAGATGTTCTGAGTAATTACCTGCAGCACCAGTGCCTGACCCTTGGGTTGGGCAAGCTACGGTAGAGAATAGGCTTTCGCAAACTTAAGTTGGCCTGATGAGCTGTCTTTTCGACTGGCCCTAATTGTTAAGATCTCCTACTAAGATGTCGCACCATGGTTTATAGACCAGAAACTGAAGTATTGACGTGGCTGGAATTACAATAATTTAAGACTTAGATCATAACATAAATGGTAGATGACTTATAGAATACATCAAAGTTGGGAAACTCTACTAATTTTGCTGATTTATTTTTACATCATATCACCTTGGATAAGTACATCACCTGGGTTCTTCCTCCAATGGTCACATGTGGTCGTGAATGTAGGATTGGACCTGACAATTGTTCACAGGCCAACAGAGTCCAGGGGCTCTGACCGGGATTCGAACCCAGGACCTCTCGCACCCCAAGGTTTTTCATTTGGGATGTGAGAGGTCTTTGGTTCAAATCCCGGTCAGAGCCCCTGGACTTGGTTGGCTTGCGGACGATTGGCAGGTCCAATCCTCCATTCATGACTACATATGTCCATTGGAGGAAGAGCCGAGGTGATGTCTCTTAGTTTCCCACCTTGGATAAGAATATTAACGTTTCATTTTCAACATCGGTACAGGTGACCTCAGATGTGGCAGCATGGACATGAAGACTCAGACGTGGCAGCATGGAGGTGGTAACTCGGACGTGGTAACACGGAGGTGGTATCTCAGACATAGCAGCACAGAAGTGGTAACTCGGACGTTGCAGCATGGATGTGGTAACTCGGACGTTGCAGCACAGAAATGGTAACTCGGACGTAGCAGCACGGATGTGGTAACTCGGACATAGCAGCACGGATGTGGTAACTCGGATATAGCAGCACGGAGGTGGTAACTCAGATGTGGCAGCACGGAGATGGTAACTCAGACATGGCAGCAAACAGGCTCTAAGAAGAGAAACAGGTTAGCGGAACTAGACACTGGCACTAGGACACGAAACACTGAACTAGACACAGTAGTGGGTATGGGACCTGAGAACTAGCAATGCACTAAGAATAGGCAATGTTGCTCAGGCGCCTCCCCTAAGGGGAGGCAGGCTTAAGTACCTTCAGGGTAATAGCTAATCTCAAAAGGATCATTTCCGGGTAATGGGACGTTGGCCCTTTAAGAAAGGGGGCATGGCCGCGTGTGCTCTCTACGGGCACTCCCAAAAGGCCTGGAAACTGGAGGAGATTCCAAGGCAGGGACAGGGCGCATGGAACCGGAGGGCAGGTAAGGGGAACGGCGCTCCCGTCATGGCCTGGGAGTGGGAGCATTCAAGGGTGGATATTTTTGGACATTAACTTTAAAGTTCCATGCTTTCCACAATGTTTTTCCTCCATACTGTAGTATATACCGGTATTACACCTTCTCCACAAGGTCTGTACAATAATATCATCATAACTAGTTTATCATAATTTATTTCCACTGGTAAAGCAGAGAACCCGCCCTCTGCAATGGCCCAAAGTATCATTTACAATTCCACCCTTCACATCAATTACATTAATTGAACTCTAAATATAATAGTAATGAAGCCTATTACCATACCTAATTCAGAAATTAGTACCTGGCTTAGTGTTACGTAAAATCTTAAAGTCTTGTGTAGGGAAAAGTCTTATAGAAAGAGAAAGGGATCATATACAGGGAAAAATGTATGACTATAGAAGGTGGGGCATACAAAAATGGTGGCCTTCAATGTACGTTGCAGAACACAAATTTTAGATTGATGTACACTGGCATCAAGCTGTTATTATGGTCACTAGTTGACCTGGATCGAAATAATTGATGGTCACACCAACCCTTGAGATTGATGGTCACTGGTATCAAGCTATTATTATGGTCACCAGTTGACCTGGATCTAAATAATTGAAGGTCACACCATCTTTTCATTTAGGAGTTGGAGCATCTAAGCGCCATTTTTGTCCATAGGCTATGGTTAGTGTTGGTATACTGTACCAATGGATGAGTGTCACTCGTGTGCTTCAACTCTTCGTGCTGCCCTATCATTAACAAACCAAGGACAAGACGGGTCGACCACCCTACTCTCAACAACTGTAAAGTCCTACTTTTGCCATATTGGATTGAAGAACTTTGACTACAAAAATGTCCATTCCTGTTGAAGTCATTGAGAAGTTCTCAATATGACAATAAGAGATAGTCCAATCGACGTCATCACTCGACGAAGGGGATAGACCTGAGTTTCCTTTCTGAGTATAATGATCTTCAGAAGGGTTTTCACCATGAAAATAATATTATTGCTTAGAATTTCTAACTTCCTCAAGGGAATTACTGAAAGACATTGCAATTTAATCATTGGAGGTCAACAAAGATGTGGATGAGCTTTAGCTTTTGAAGTTTGGAGCTTTGCAATTACATGTTCTGTTAGCTCCTGTTCTGACTGATGAGTGGGAAGATAGCCCACAAAGTCCAGGTTTTCTCAAAGACTTTTCTCTGCAATGGTGAAGACCATGTTCCAAACTTATAGAGTGAAGCCAGCCTTGGATAGAGGTTTTCTGAAAGACCTTTCTCTCTAATCGTGAAGACCATGTCTGCTTCCAAGCTTATAGAGTGAAGCCAGCCTTGTATGGAGGTTTACACAAAGACATTCTCTCCAATGGTGGAGGCCTTGTTTGCTTCCAAACTTATAGAGTGATGGGAACCCTGGATGGAGGTTTTCTCAAATACCTTTCTCTCCAATGGTGGAGTCCCTGTCTGCTTCCAAACTTATAGTGTGAAGCCTACCCATGGACGACTGGTTAGGGTTATGTTGGTGTCATGCCTATGATTTGATCCATCAGTCTCTTGTGCTTTAGTCCATTTCCTTCTCAACTGAGCCATAGTCAGTTTCAGTTGGTGTCATGGTTCTGAACACTTTGTTTCTGTGTTCATTGCCTTTCTGACAACAAGTGTTTCCAACTCTGTAAATAGTCTGCCCACAGGTTTAACTATTTAATGCCTCCCGGGCTTACATTTCTAGCTGGTGATATTTCTAAAGTGGACCCTGCTTGGAATTTCTGCTTATGTGCCAAGTGCTTTTCTGGGAGACTGTTACTTTATGTTTACCTTATTTATTACTCTGTAACTTTCCCCTGGATTCTTAAGGAGTTCTTCTTCTGGATTATTCCCCCAATGGACACATGTGGTCGTGAATGGAGGATTGGACCTGCCAATTGTCCGCAGGTCAACAAAGTCCAGGGGCTCTGACCGGGATTTGAACCCGGGACCTTTCGCACCCCAAGCGAGAAGCCTAAAAAACATCACCTGGGCTCTTCCTCCAATGAACACATGGGCGTGAATGGAGAATTGGACCTACCAATTGTCCACATGCCCAGAGAGTCCAAAGGCTCTGACCGGGATTCGAACCCGGGACCTCTCGCAAATATATGGAATATCATTTATTACTTTTATTAAGCTTTTTTTCTATCCTATCATGTAACGTTTATGGGTAAATGGAATTATTTCATTGTTGATGGATAAGTGAGATTATATCACTGTTGATGAAGTATTAGGGAGCACCATTGCTTATGTTTATCAGTATAAGTGTTTCCATTGCAACAAATGTTCCTTGAATAATTTTCACGGGGTATGTAATGACAGAAGAGGGGCCCCCAAGGCTGGCCCTCAGAGTCGAAACCCTGCGTTGTCCCTTATCTTGAAGGTAGGCTTGATGGTAGTCAGGTCCGAGCCCCCAGCATGATCCTGATTCCTGTCCGAACTGTGATGTTGCTTCCCTTCTCCCCCACTCTTGGAGTGGGCTGGAAAACACAATAACAAAACCACACAAAACTTAGGCCACTTAGGAAGCAAATGTCCGAGTGGTCATCTTAGACATCTAGTTAAGGTTGCTTCAGTCTGCACAGGGGACTTTAGGGACTGCGCAGCTGAGACCTCTAGTACAAGACCTGGGCTGGTCAGATGGAGTAGTTTTGAGTTAGACCTTAGTTTACTTAATTTTCCAGATGTGCACCTTAGTGCACATAACAGTTGGGTTATGCCGGGAGGGGTGGAAAATAGACATGCAATAAAGTCAAAGGCATGGTTCCATGTTGCTACCCACTGCTAATGCCTCTAAGCACCAGGATTACTTTTCTTGTACTTTTGCTTTTCCAATTTGCATAAAAGAATATTGGACATGAACGGACTTGCAAAATAAACAGCACGAGTCGCCCACACAATGTGCTTTGGTTTTGCGCAACACACAGATGGTAAAACTACAGACGGCTTTATATTGTATCATTGCAATGATTTGTTTTTAACTTTAGATTCTCTAGCTATCACTTCAGTATCAAATATGTTCTAGTCATTTTAGGTGGCCCAAAAATGAAGCTTTTGGAGGTGAAGACATAAGTTCTTGGTAGTTGGTAGTGTGACGACATGGACACCCAATGCCTCTCATGGGTTAAAGTTTCTTAAAATTCAGCCAGATGTCATTGTTCTTCTGTGTGCTATCTCATGTTTGCTTAGCTATTGTTTCTCCAGACTCTTCCAGTAATCATTGTATTGTAGTTGTGTATTGCTAATGTGATTACCTTAGTAGCCATTATCTAGTCTGTGAATTCCAGACTACATGTATACCCTCAGTCTTTCTGTAGACATCATTTGGATGAACATTGTCCATGCAGCTTGAGATTCATCCAATGGGAGAGGCGATCTTGTCCAACCAATCGATGAGGACGCAGTGTATCTAAGTGGAAGGCTGTGGCTATAAAAGGGATTTCTTTAAGCCACCAGGTTGTTGATGGATGCTGATGGATCCAGTCTAAGCTCTTAGGAGCTGACTAGAGGATCAGGATATCTTATGGCTTCAATCTAGGGACTCCGGTTCCGGTTGGAGACCATATCCACAGACTAGGGATTTCGACTCCGGCTGCCAGATTTGTATCACCATACCAGGACTACCTAAGGAGGACACTCAGGTTGGGACAGTTCAGTCACCTGTTACAGACTTTGCAGACCTCAGACAGCTTCCTAAATCTGGCATTATTCCTTTCTCGGTGGGTGCCCGCCAAAACCGGGGTGCTGCTGGATTGGAGTAAGTAGCCCTGAAACCTCTGAGGCATGGACATTCTAAATCCCTGGTGAGCCAGCGGAAGGGTGAGACTCTGTTGCCTGTTACATTTGTGTTTTGCTGGTTATGTGCCGTTAATTGTTTGGGGATCCAATAAAGTCTAATTATTGTGGTTCCCTCACCCTGTGTTGTCTGAGTAGTGTTACACCCACGGTTAAGGAGGCCGGCGTTCAGTTGGGATGAGCCCTGAGCCACGCTGTCTTTCTAAAGGCGGCTGGTTCAGTGGACGAGAGCACCCACTGACCCCCGTGTCTCCACAATTTGGTAGATCCTATGTGGAAAGCTTTTTTGATGGACTTGGTCGAGTGCATACTTACCCCCTCTCGTAAGACAGTTGGACAATTATTCTCCCTCTCAAAGAGAGCGTTGATCAATTTTAAAGGACCACTCCAGGGTTTTTCTTTAGCTCCCCATCAGATAGCTATCAATAATGTATATTCAGTGTATGCATTAAAACACTTACTGATTGCCGTCTTCTGCCGTTTCCAGCATTGCTCCAATCCTCTACTAGAACATGTAACTGCAGCTGAGACCAGTCACTTTCTTAAAATAGGTCTATGAGAATCAGAATAAGGATCTCATAGACTGACATTAACAAAGTTACTAATGGTCTACTGTAAAAATCCACAAGAAAGAGCTGCATTCACATGATGCAGCAGAGCATTCGAGCAGCGCTGGAAACGGCAGAAGACAGCAATCAGTAAGTATTTACATACATGCACTGCTTATGCATTACTGATAACTAATGGCTTCTTCTGGAGGTTGTGAGGTGGTCTGCACCTTGTCTTTTTGGAATGGTTTGTGTTTTGTTTCTAATACACTGGACCCACTTACCTATAGAGGGATATATATTATGTTAGTCATGTCGTCGATGCATTGGGCTGGTGTTTACCGATCTATTAGATGTTTGAGAACATTGGCCAATGTGCAAGTCTAAATATATGAGTAATGGTAATAAATACTCGGATTCCTCCCCTAAGGGTAAATGATAGCATGATAGTGAGTAACCTTCATTAATGTTCATTGGGTAATCCTGATTGATTTCTGTTTGTCCTCAGAGATGATACCAAACTTGTGCAACTGGTCCTAAGAAGGATGGAGAAGACAAGAATTTTAGCCTCAGAAGTCAATATTGATGCAACCAGGTGGGGACCGTCTTCTTGTGGTCAGATCGTCCCGATCATTTGCATGCAGCTCCATTGTTAAAAGATTTAAAACTTTGCAATAAACTTTAATTAACCATGTGCTTGCCAAATTAAGGTTGGAGTTGTTGACTTACCATTAACGGCAAATGTCAAGGAAAGAAAGATTGGTGTTACGCTCACCGCCAGGGATGATAGCGAGCGGGAGTGGACCCATCGGACAACAGGGGGAACCCAGCCTTACCCTTCCTTCGGAGGAGTTTAACTAAGCGCCTGCCGTGAGGTGTAATGCAAATTACCACTCCCAGGGCTGTAGCTGGGACTGTGGCAGTTGAGCAGAGACCGGAGTCAGCCAACGGACAGGACAGACAGGAAGGGCACAGGCAGGACACACGAGAACGGCAGGATGGATGCAAGCAGGACAAACGGGGCTGGCAGGACAGGCAAGGCAGAACCGAAACACAGTCTGTATGGGGAACAGGCAAAGCGGGTACAGGCAGGTGCAGAACCTCTGACACACGTCATCAGGCTCAGGTCACTAGGCAAGGGGCATCAGGCATAGGACATTGGGCACGGGTGCAGCCAGAACAGGACATCTGATGTAACTCCGGTCATCAGGGTCCAGGTCATCAGGCATGGAACTCCGGTACTCAAGGTCCAGGTCATCAGAAACAGAACTCTTGTAGTCAAGGTCCAGATCATCAGACACGCATTACCAGGCAGGGCAGAACCGGAACGCAGTTGTTGCGGGCGGGGAGGACGCCGCCGCTGCTGGTTGCTCGCCAACGCTCTGGTCCGGCGCTGCTGCGGCTGCTGCTTGGTGGCTCGAGCGGTGGGCCGGATCCGGGGACTCGAGCGGCGCTCCTCGCCCGTGAGTGAAAGGGGTGGTTGGTTTGGGGGATTTGGTCCGTTATGCCACCCACGGGTTGTGGTGAAGGTGGGCACCACCGCTGCTGGTGACGGGGATCCCGGGAGCGATGGTAGGGAGCAGCTGGGATGTTGTTTTCCCCCTCCGTGGGTAGGGGTCGGTGGTCCCGGGGCCCGGTGGTGTGATGGGGAGGCAGGGTTGGTGAGGTGCAGGGTTGCAGGGACAGCGCGGCGCAGTGCCGGATGGCACGGGTGTACTCAGTAAGAGATGCACAAAGTCCTCAGTAAACCAAACGGCTGGATGGACGGGTCCCATAGTCAGCTGCAGTGTCTCTCCCCGGACAGGTGATGGCGGCTGTCTTCCCCTGCACCTTGATGTACTTGATTGACTACTATGGATCCCGAATGGTAGTCCGCTCCCCGGTGTATGGATGCCGGAGGAGCCCTTTTGCCCGCAGGCGCTGGCGCTTGGGTTTCTAGCCTTAGGCGGAAGCTGTATACCCTAACGGTGTGGGCGGTTGCCTTCTATCGGGTCTTTGGCTGTTAGGAAACCCCTGGGGTTCCGGTCACACTCGGATTTGACGATTGTCGGCGGCTCCAAGCCTGGTCGGGGTCCAATGGCCCTGCGTGTATGTGCTGGCTTCACTTCGCTCCCCAGTCGGTACCGGCGGGCCAACGCCCGACCCCGGTCCTACGGTTCCGCGTTGCTTCACCACTCCTGCAGACGGCCACCGCTGTCTGCCAACCTTGCTGTCAGTGCCTGGGCCACAAAGCCAGACACCCAAGTGCTTGCTCCTCTCACTTCAAACTCCTCAACTACTCTACACTTTTCCCACCTCCAGGCCTGTGAACTCCTCGGTGGGTGGGGCCAACTGCTTGGCTCCGCCCCACCTGGCATGGACAACAGACACTGGAGGGAGGCAACAAGGGTTTTGTGTTTGGCTGGTGTCACTGTCTAATGGGGGTGGGGGTGTTTGTGTGTTATCTGTGACGACCTGGCTAGTCCAGGGCGCCACACAGTCTTCATGCGGAACAGGCAGAACGGGTACAGGCACGTGCAGAACTTCTGACACAGGTCATCCGGCTCAGGTCGCCAGGCATGGGGCATCAGGGACAGGACATAGGACACAGGTGCAGCTGGGATGGCGGCTGAGGCAGACAGGATGACAGGTGCAGGTGGGTACAGACACAAGTACAGGATACAGGCAGGTATGGACTCAGGTGCAGGATACAGGCACAGGATTCAGGCAGGTATGGACACAGGTACAGGATTCAGTGCTGCTTCTTGGGAAGGATGAACCGGGGACCGCACTACATGTGGATGGCAACGAAAGGACGCAGAGGACCATGCGACACGTAGGAGACCACAGGGGGGACGAGCCAAGGACCACACAATACGAGGATAGCCATGTGGGAGTGCAGAAGACCATGTGGCATGTAGGTGGCTATGCAGGTAAGAGGAGGAACGCATAGCATGATTAGGGAGCAGGGACATGGCGCTAGGACGCCGCAGAGCATCGGCACACTAGGGAATCCGGCGCTACAATTGCACTGTTTCTTGTTGTAAAAGAGAGATAAGTTTCCGCCAGAGATGTCTGACATCGACTTATTCCCTTTCTCTATTATGAACATATGCAAACTTAACTGAGCTGAATGCAGGCGTATAAGGAAGGGGTGTAGGAGTAGCTAAATTAGGTGTAAACCAGATTTGGTTCTACTACATATACCATAAAACTCTGGAAAATAGAACACGAGAAGGACGGAACATTCTGGTTACAAGTGATGTAACCAGTAGAGCTCAATGTCAGGCAGCAGCTACAAAAGCCGACACTATTCAATGTACACAAGAGAGTAATTAAGTGGTTTGGGCAGATGTTTTGGGCATTTCCTGACAATTGACAGCTTGTTATTCTTCCTGGCAAGAGATACTGGTAAATAGACATTACAATGCCCTTCTATTGATTTCTCGGTCATCTGCTTGTAGATTTTGTATTTCTTCCTTGTAGCTTATCTGATCATCTCTCTCCCGAATATCCAGTCTATCAAGAAACTCCACAGCAAGCCCTAAGTAAAGCCTCAGGTATAAAATCAGGAAATCAATCATGTTCGTATTCTTATTAACCCTGATTTTGCTACATAATGGAGGTCTTTAACTATAAGCATAATAGACAGGTGAGCTTTTAGCTTTTGGACAATCGAAAGAACTGGTAAATGAGGGGAAAGTTCCAGCACCTATTGTACTGGCAGGATGCTGATGAAGAGGAGATATCCATTAAAATAAAAATGGGTGTCAGGTTACAGAAGAAGAGTTTTGGACCAGTTTCTGGACTTATTAGATTGCTATTTATACTAAAAGCAGTTTTAACTTGTTGTGGGGCAGCGGGACTCTGCTCTTTTTTACTGAAACTGACCATGGACAAAACAGAACTCATTATCTTTCATCCTTTTCACTCTACCACTACATCTGACCTATTCATCAAAGTCAATGGCTGCCCACTCCAGTCCCACACGCTCGCTGCCTGGTGGTAATCCTTGACTCTGCTCTCTCCTTCAAGACACATATCCAAGCTCTTTCCCCCACCTGCCGCCTCCAACTCAAATATATTTCCCAGATCCGTACATTCCTGGACCAATAAGCTGCAAAAATACTAGTACAAGCCCTCATCATCTCCCGCCAGGACTATTGCAACCCCCTACTTTGTGGCTTCCCTTCTAACACTCTCACTCCCCTCCAATCTATCCTAAATGATTCTGCCCAACTAATTCACCTCTCTGCCCTCTTTCACTGGCTTCACATTTCTCAAAGACTTTAAAACACAAACCATGACATACAAAGCCATTCGCAACCAGTCTCCTCCCTACATCTGTGACCTAGTCTCCCGGTACCTACCTGCACACAACCTCAGATCCTCACAAGATCTCCTTCTCTTCTCCCCTCTTATATCCTCTTCCCACAATCACATACAATATTTCTCCCGTGCCTCCCCCAATCTCTGGAACTCTCTACCCCAGCATATCAGACTCTCACCTAACATGGAAATCTTCAAAAGGAACCTGAAGACCCACCTCTTCCGTCAAGCCAACAACCTGCAGTAACCCTCAGTCCACTGTACCACTGCACAACCAGCTTTGTCATCACCTACTGTATCCTCACCCTTCCCTGTAGACTGTGAGTTCTCGCGGGCAGGGTTCCCTCTCTTCCTATAGACAGTGAGCCCTTGCAGGCAGGGTCGTCTTTCCTTCTGTAGACTGTGAGCCCCCGTGGGCAGGGTCTTCTCTCCTCCTATAGACTGTGAGCCCTTGCGGGCAGGGTCTTCTCTCCTCCTATAGACTGTGAGCCCTCATGGGCAGGGTCTTCTCTCCTGTAGACTGTGAGCCCTCGTGGGCAGGGTACTCTCTCCTGTAGACTGTGAACCGTCGTGGGCAGGGTCTTCTCTCCTCCTATAGACTGTGAGCCCTTGCGGGCAGGGTCTTCTCTCCTCCTATAGACTGGGAGCCCTCATGGGCAGGGTCCTTTCTCCTCCTGTAGACTGTGAGCCCTCACAGGCAGGGTATTCTCTCCTCCTATAGACTGTGATCCCTTGCGGGCAGGGTCCTCTCTTCTCCTGTAGACTGTGAGCCCTCGAGGGCAGGGTCCTCTCTTGTCCTGTAGACTGTGAGCTCTTGAGGGCAGGGTCCTCTCTCCTCTTGAAGACTGTGAGCCATCGCAGGCAGGGTTGTCTCTCCTCCTGTAGACTGTGAGCCCTCTCGGGCAGGGACCTCTCTCCCCCTGTAGACTGTGAGCCCTCAAAGGCAGGGTCCTCTCTCCTCTTGTAGACTGTGAGTCATCGCAGGCAGGGTCGTCTCTCCTCCTGTAGACTGTGAGCCCTCGAGGGCAGGGTCCTCTCTTCTCCTGTAGACTGTGAGCCCTCGAGGGCAGGGTCCTCTCTTGTCCTGTAGACTGTGAGCCCTCGAGGGCAGGGTCCTCTCTCCTCCTTTAGACTGTGAGCCCTCGAGGGCAGGGTCCTCTCTTGTCCTGTAGACTGTGAGCCCTCGAGGGCAGGGTCCTCTCTCCTCTTGAAGACTGTGAGCCATCGCAGGCAGGGTTGTCTCTCCTCCTGTAGACTGTGAGCCCTCTCGGGCAGGGACCTCTTTCCCCCTGTAGACTGGGAGCCCTCGGGGGCAGGGTCCTCTCTCCTCCTGTAGACTGTGAGCCCTCGAGGGCAGGGTCCTCTCTTGTCCTGTAGACTGTGAGCCCTCGAGGGCAGGGTCCTCTCTCCTCTTGAAGACTGTGAGCCATCGCAGGCAGGGTTGTCTCTCCTCCTGTAGACTGTGAGCCCTCTTGGGCAGGGACTTCTCTCCCCCTGTAGACTGTGAGCCCTCAAGGGCAGGGTCCTCTCTCCTCTTGTAGACTGTGAGCCATCGCAGGCAGGGTCGTCTCTCCTCCTGTAGACTGTGAGCCCTCTCGGGCATGGACCTCTCTCCTCCTGTAGACTGTGAGCCCTCACGGGCAGGGTCTTCTCTCCTCCTGTAGACTGTGAGCCCTCTTGGGCAGGGACTTCTCTCCCCCTGTAGACTGTGAGCCCTCAAGGGCAGGGTCCTCTCTCCTCTTGTAGACTGTGAGCCATCGCAGGCAGGGTTGTCTCTCCTCCTGTAGACTGTGAGCCCTCTTGGGCAGGGACTTCTCTCCCCCTGTAGACTGTGAGCCCTCAAGGGCAGGGTCCTCTCTCCTCTTGTAGACTGTGAGCCATCGCAGGCAGGGTCGTCTCTCCTCCTGTAGACTGTGAGCCCTCTCGGGCATGGACCTCTCTCCCCCTGTAGACTGGGAGCCCTCACGGGCAGGGTCTTCTCTCCTCCTGTAGACTGTGAGCCATCGCAGGCAGGGTCCTTTCTCCTCCTGTACCAGAATGTGCCTTAAAATGTTCATCAACTATTGTACTTGTCTACGTATACCCCTTTTTCACATGTAAGGCGCCATGGAATAGATGGCGCTATAATAAATAATAATAATACAGGTTTGATATTAAAGGAAATTGACGCTGATAAGGTTTTTTTGCACCATCAGAAGTGTTTTTGAAGCTTCATCCTACTTTAATTTCACATGTCCCCCACAACATCCGGAAACATCAACCATTGGACGACAACACAAGGAAGCCTGAAGAAACAATCCATTGTTTTATTAGTGTTGTATCCAGTTTATGAATTTTCACCATTATTTGTTTTTGCAGAACTTTTTTCATTTATATGAAACATTACTGATACATTATTACAATTAATATTAAATTTGACTTGGAAGCCAAGTCCCTGGGTGAAATGTCAGTTTTATATTGTGGGCATTGCAAATTTGGCTCAGAATTAAGTTTACCGGGTAAATATTTTAACATGTTTTAATAATAAATGGCTTCAAGGAAATGCTAAATGTGTGTCTAAGGCGGGCTTTGCACGTTGCGACATCGGTAACAATGTGTTACCGATGCTGCAGCGATAGTCCCGCCCCCGTCGCACGTGCGACATCTAGTGAAAGCTGCCGTAGCGATTATTATCGCTCCGGCAGTTTCACACGCACATACCTGCCGTGCGACGTCCCTCTGGCCGGCGACCCGCCTCCTTCCTAAGGGGGCGGGTCGTGCGGCGTCACAGCGACGTCACACGGCAGGCGGCCAATTGAAGTGGAGGGGCGGAGATGAGCAGGATGTAAACATCCCGCCCACTTCCGTCCTTCTCATTGCAGCCGGCGGCAGGTAAGGTGAAGTTCCTCGCTCCTGCGGCTTCATACACAGCGATGTGCGCTGCCGCAGGAGCTAGGAACAACATCGCACCTGTCGCTGCACCGGCATTATGGAAATGTCGGAGGCTGCAGCGATGATACGATAACGACGCTTTTGCGCTCGTTCATTGTATCAAAAAGGTTTTACACGTTGCGATATCGACTGCGACGCCGGATGTGCGTCACTTTCGATTTGACCCCACCGACATCGCACGTGCAATGTCGCAACGTGCAAAGCCGCCCTAACTTGTATCTAGTACTGAAAACTACACAATTCCCCCTAACCACTGCCCTATATTGAAATCAGCATATTGAAAAATGGAATTGGTGAAAAATTTGCTACCAATGACGGGCAATAAGAGATGAGAATTTGGATGTTTAAAGGGAACCTGTCATCAGAAATTTTGCTTTAAACCTAAATGTTTCCCCCTCTGCAGCTCCTGGGCTGCATTCTAACAAGGTTCCTGCTGGTTTTTTGCTCCCTTTTAGACCAAATATAATACTTTATAAAGGTGTACCTTTTGGGATGCTAATTTTCTAAATCGTCCATGGGGCGGGCTCTCTGGTGTCTGTTATGTCCATCCTGCCGATTTACGCCGTCCCCCAACGCAGCATTTCATACTTCCAGGATGCCGTCCAGTGAGCCCGTGGTCCGGCGCATGCGCAGTGCCACTGTAGCGGGACTGTGCACTGCGTGCACAGTGTGACCGCTGGTGACGTTTGCGCAGGCACGAGAATGGACGGCGCTGTGTTGTCATCGCAAGTGCCCGCGCTTTCCCCTCTGCCTCCAGCGTTCTGCACAAGCGCTGGCCAGATGACCGCACGTCCCCTCTTTCCCATCTTTCCCTGTAGCAGGAAATAGATGGGAGGATTGGAGCAGGACACCATCGGTTATGGCCAGCGCTTGCGCAGAACGCTGGAGGCAGAGAGGAAAGCGCGTGCACTAGATTATGGGTGGGCACTTGCAATGATAATCACAGCGCCGCCCATAATCTCGTTGGGGGACGTCGTAAATCGGCAGGATGGACATAACGGACACCAGAGAGCCCGCCCCCATGGACGATTTAGAAAATTTGCATCCCAAAAGGTACACCTTTTATAAAGTATTATATTTGGTCTAAAAGGGAGCAAAAAACCAACAGGAACCTTGCTAGAATGCAGCCCAGGAGCTGCAGAGGGGGAAACATTTAGGTTTAAAGCAAAATTTCTGATGACAGGTTCACTTTAAGGTTTTTGTACACATTAGACTAACCGGTATGTTCAGCCGATAGTCTAATGTCTTTTTGGGCCTCTGACAGGTGATTGTTGGGGTAGATAAGGATCTTTCATACCCGGTCTCAAGTTGATGATCCTTTTGTTCTCCAAGACATGTTTGGCAGTGCCTTTTTCACAGATAACATAGGAGCAGTCAGTCAAATGAGTACCATATTGAATTTATGTCTCTGTTATTACTGTGATTAACCATTGCCCTGCTGGAAGATACCAGACTACATTTACTTCTATGTGATTCCAGTGATTAACCATTGCCCTGCTGGAAGATACCAGACTACATTTACTTCTATGTGATTCCTGTGATTAACCATTGCCTTTCTGGAAGATACCAGACTTCAGTTCTCTGTAATATCATTGATTAGTTAATGCAGACTTAACTTAGTTCTCTGTTTTATGTGATTCCTGTGATTAACTATTGCCTTACTGGAAGATAACAGACTACACTTATCAGCTGCAACATCTGTTGGCTCAACAGTCGGCCATATCAATAGTCAGCTAACAACCACCGAAAGCATATGGGGGCTTTAGTGTATTTCCAAAACAGGCACATTCTGTTTGTCTTATCTATGCAATAGAGGCAATAATCAGCAGGTTAATCAGGAGGAAATTATTTATGTTTCGATTGATATATTCCGCATTCCCTTAGCTAATCCACTGTTTACATTTCTCATGGCCAAGTAGGTTTTGCAATCAGAGATGATGTAAGTGAATACTGGGCTAAGATCCACAACTTACAAGAAATGGACATCTTCTGGGTCATTTTTTTCAGTTAAATGCATGTTTTTTGGATAAAACTAATTTTTTCACTCGGATTTCATTAACTAATTTGCATAATTTGTCCTCTATAACCTGCATATTGCACTGTCTATTGCTGGCTGTAGAATGAGTTAACAGAGATTCTGTCAGCAAGCTCATTCAGACAGAAGAGTTTATGACTCTTATTCTCTTTATTCTGAGCTTCTTTCAGTTGATTCATAGTTATATTAAAGCTGAGCTGAACTCTATGGTTACAAATCAACTGTGGGGATCTCATAGGAAAAATTTGGCTTACCAACTCTTTTGTATCTGTTCTCAATGCTGTTAGCACCTGGCCTCTGCAATCTATTCAAGCTCCAGTTTGCCTATGCATCACTGTTATCCAGCTGTTAACCATTTCCTCCTTGAAAGTCTCAGTTTGCACACATCACTGCTATTAAGCATTGCCCTGCTGGAAAATACCAGAATGGAATTATTACTTTTTATTATTGTAATTAATCAGTCCCCTGCTGGAAGATTCTAGACTGCATTTACTTATCTGATATTCCTATGATTAAACATTGCCCTGCTGAAAAATACCAGACTTAACTCAGTTCTCTGTTCTTCCAAGTATTAAAAATTGCCTTGTTGGAAGACAGCAGACTGAATTTACCTCTCTGTTATTCCTGTGATTAGCAATTGCCCTGCTAGAATATACCTGACTGCATTTATGTCTATGTTATTGAAAAAGTAGAAATAGTATCAGCAATGCAAAAAGGCATAAAAACAAGAAGGTAGGTGGATAAAAAAAACAAAAAAGTGATCCAAGACAGGGACAGGCAACGCGTTTTTACCCCAAAAAAGGCCCCTTTGGGCCAAAAATGCATTACCTGTACCTGTCTTGTATTGTTTTATATTTTTTTTATCCCCCAAACTTCTTGTTTTTATGTCTTTTTGCATTGAATAAAATTGAACATTTTTTACGGATTTGTGCTGGTACTTTGGATTGTCGATTGTCCATGGAGCTGCTCTGCACTTTATCACCATGCACTTTATCAGGTGAGCTGAAATGCTATTTTCTATGTCTATGTATTTCTGTAATTAACCATTGCCTTGCTGGAAGATGCCAAACTACACTTACTTCTCTGTAATTCCATTGATTAGTTATTGCCCTGCTAGAACATACCAGACTTAACTTAGATCTCTGTTGTTAGTGGTATTAGAATTGCCTTGTTGGAAGACACTAGACTGAATTTACTTCTCTTATTCATGTAATTAACATTGCCTTGCTGGAAGATACCAGACTGCATTAACATCTGTGTTATTCCTGTGATTAACCATTCCCTTGCTGGAAGATACCAGACTTCACTTACTTTTCTGTCATTCCATTTGTTAGTTACTGCCCTGCTGGAACATACCAGACTTTACTTACTTCTCTCTTCTTCCAGGTATTAAAAATTGCCTTATTGGAAGTCACTAGACTGAATTGACCTCTCTGTTATTCCTGTGATTAACCATTGCCTTGCTGGAAGATACCAGACTACACTTACTTTTAGGCAATTCCATTGATTAGGTATTGCCCTGCTGGAACATACCAGAAATAACTTAGTTCTCTCTTCTTTCAGGTATTAAAAATTGCCTTGTTGGATGACACTAGACTGAATTGACCTCTCTGTTATTCCTGTGATTAGCCATTGCCCTGTTGGAAAATACTAGGCTTCATTAATGTCTATGCTTTCCTGTACTTAACCATTGCTTTGCTGGAAAATACCAGGCTACACTCACTTCTCTGTAATTAAATTGATTAGTTATTGCCCTGCTGCAACATACCAGACTGTATCTACTTTTCTGTTATTCCTGTGATTAACCTTTGTCCTGTTGGAAGATACTAGACTGCATTTACTTCTATGTGATTCCTGTGATTAACCATTGCCTTATTGGAAAATACCAGACTAGACTTATCTGTGATTCAATTGATTATCTATTACCATGCTGTAATATAGCAGACTGCATCTACTTTTCCGTTATTCCTGTGATTAACCTTTGCCATGCTGGAAGATATAATTTTCTTATACAGCGACTGTTCCCTTGTGTACGCGCACACCCAGGTCAGCTTCATGTGTGCTACCTGCTCCTTTAGTTTGTCTGCAATTTTGCAAAGCTCGCTGTCCTGGTCCTTGCCAATCCATGTGTTTTTTCCATCAATATGCATTCTGTTACATTTTATCCCTGATCCACTGCCGTTCCTGCCTGTATGTTGCTTGTATCCAGCAGATTTCAGCTGATTCATAGGCTGCTGGGTGTCAGTCTACTACCTTTGTCATGTTGATGATCGATCTAACCATTAAAATAGGTGCTATTTAGGTTAAATTGAGCCATGTCCTCCCGTCATAACAATGCACAGATTATATGCGACTATTGTTCTTCCAGCCATTGTTCTCATGTCAATAATACAAACCTCTAACAGAAGAATCACCTATTGATCTCTCTGTGCTGCCGCCAAGATGGTTTATGTCTCAATTTAATCAGTTTGATTCGGGGAAATCCAAGAGCAGAGAATGAGGAAACAATTCTGAAATGAAAGCAAAGAGCCGTGCACCTGCCCAAAATCTGGAGAATACCTGACCACAGGTGCATAACAACACGGTCAGAGGGAATGTGGCTGGACCCGTGGACAGGTATTGCTTTTTACAGTAACAGCTGATCTTTGGAGTGAGGTGAGGTAAGTTTTAATTTTTTCTTTTTTTTTAATATGAGCAAAGTAGGGCAAAAAGGTGACTTCTGTATGGAGACACTAGTCGCCTGCATTGCTCAGGTGTGATTTTGTCCATTCTTCCGCACACACTCCTCACATCCTGTATGGAGACACTAGTCTCCTGCATTGCTCAGGTGGATTTTGGCCCATTTTTCCGCACACACTCCTCACATCCTGTATGGAGACACTAGTCCCTGCATTGCTCAGGTGGATTTTGGCCCATTCTTCCGCACACACTCCTCACATCCTGTATGGAGACACTAGTCACCTGCATTGCTCAGGTGGATTTCGGCCCATTCTTCCGCACACACTCCTCACATCCTGTATGGAGACACTAGTCGCCTGCATTGATCAGGTGGATTTTGGTCCATTCTTCCACACACACTCCTGACATCCTGTATGGAGACACTGGTCGCCTGCATTGCTCAGGTGGATTTTGGTCCACTCTTCCACACACACTCCTCACATCCTGTATGGAGACACTAGTCCCCTGCATTGCTCAGGTGGATTTTGGCCCATTCTTCCACACACACTCCTGACATCCTGTATGGAGACACTGGTCGCCTGCATTGCTCAGGTGGATTTTGGTCCATTCTTCCACACACACTCCTGACATCCTGTATGGAGACACTGGTCGCCTGCATTGCTCAGGTGGATTTTGGTCCATTCTTCCACACACACTCCTCACATCCTGTATGGAGACACTAGTCGCCTGCATTGCTCAGGTGGATTTTGGTCCATTCTTCTGCACACACTCCTCACATCCTGTATGGAGACACTAGTCGCCTGCATTGCTCAGGTGGATTTTGGTCCATTCTTCCACACACACTCCTCACATCCTGTATGGAGACACTAGTCCCCTGCATTGCTCAGGTGGATTTTGGCCCATTCTTCCACACACACTCCTGACATCCTGTATGGAGACACTGGTCGCCTGCATTGCTCAGGTGGATTTTGGTCCACTCTTCCACACACACTCCTCACATCCTGTATGGAGACACTAGTCCCCTGCATTGCTCAGGTGGATTTTGGCCCATTCTTCCACACACACTCCTGACATCCTGTATGGAGACACTGGTCGCCTGCATTGCTCAGGTGGATTTTGGTCCATTCTTCCACACACACTCCTGACATCCTGTATGGAGACACTGGTCGCCTGCATTGCTCAGGTGGATTTTGGTCCATTCTTCCACACACACTCCTCACATCCTGTATGGAGACACTAGTCGCCTGCATTGCTCAGGTGGATTTTGGTCCATTCTTCTGCACACACTCCTCACATCCTGTATGGAGACACTAGTCGCCTGCATTGCTCAGGTGGATTTTGGTCCATTCTTCCACACACACTCCTCACATCCTGTATGGAGACACTAGTCCCCTGCATTGCTCAGGTGGATTTTGGCCCATTCTTCCACACACACTCCTGACATCCTGTATGGAGACACTGGTCGCCTGCATTGCTCAGGTGGATTTTGGTCCATTCTTCCACACACACTCCTCACATCCTGTATGGAGACACTAGTCCCCTGCATTGCTCAGGTGGATTTTGGCCCATTCTTCCACACACACTCCTGACATCCTGTATGGAGACACTGGTCGCCTGCATTGCTCAGGTGGATTTTGGTCCATTCTTCCACACACACTCCTGACATCCTGTATGGAGACACTGGTCGCCTGCATTGCTCAGGTGGATTTTGGTCCATTCTTCCACACACACTCCTCACATCCTGTATGGAGACACTAGTCGCCTGCATTGCTCAGGTGGATTTTGGTCCATTCTTCTGCACACACTCCTCACATCCTGTATGGAGACACTAGTCGCCTGCATTGCTCAGGTGGATTTTGGTCCATTCTTCCACACACACTCCTCACATCCTGTATGGAGACACTAGTCCCCTGCATTGCTCAGGTGGATTTTGGCCCATTCTTCCACACACACTCCTGACATCCTGTATGGAGACACTGGTCGCCTGCATTGCTCAGGTGGATTTTGGTCCATTCTTCCACACACACTCCTCACATCCTGTATGGAGACACTAGTCCCCTGCATTGCTCAGGTGGATTTTGGCCCATTCTTCCGCACACACTCCTCACATCCTGTATGGAGACACTAGTCGCATGCATTGCTCAGGTGGATTTTGGCCCATTCTTCCGCACACACACTCCTGACATCCTGTATGGAGACACTGGTCGCCTGCATTGCTCAGGTGGATTTTGGCCCATTCTTCTGCACACACTCCTCACATCCTGTATGGAGACACTAGTAACCTGCATTGCTCAGGTGGATTTGGCCCATTCTTCCGCACACACTCCTCACATCCTGAATGGAGACACTAGTCACCTGCATTGCTCAGGTGGATTTCGGCCCATTCTTCCACACACACTCCTCACATCCTGTATGGAGACACTAGTCGCCTGCATTGCTCAGGTGGATTTTGTCCCATTCTTCCGCACACACTCCTCACATCCTGTATGGAGACACTAGTCCCCTGCATTGCTCAGGTGGCTTTTGGCCCATTCTTCCACACACACTCCTCACATCCTGTATGGAGAAACTAGTCGCCTGCATTGCTCAGGTGGATTTTGGCCCATTCTTCCACACACACTCCTCACATCCTGTATGGAGACACTAGTCGCCTGCATTGCTCAGGTGGATTTGGGCCCATTCTTCCGCACACACTCCTCACATCCTGTATGGAGACACTAGTCGCCTGCATTGCTCAGGTGGATTTGGGCCCATTCTTCCGCACACACTCCTCACATCCTGTATGGAGACACTAGTCTCCTGCATTGCTCAGGTGGATTTTGGCCCATTCTTCCGCACACACACTCCTCACATCCTGTATGGAGACACTAGTCACCTGCATTGCTCAGGTGGATTTTGGCCCATTCTTCCGCACACACTCCTCACATCCTGTATGGAGACACTAGTCGCCTGCATTGCTCAGGTGGATTTTGGCCCATTCTTCCGCACACGCTCCTCACATCCTGAATGGAGACACTAGTCACCTGCATTGCTCAGGTGGATTTCGGCCCATTCTTCCGCACACACACTCCTGACATCCTGTATGAAGACACTGGTCGCCTGCATTGCTCAGGTGGATTTTGGCCCATTCTTCCGCACACACACTCCTGACATCCTGTATGGAGACACTAGTCACCTGCATTGCTCAGGGGGATTTGGCCCATTCTTCCACACACACTCCTCACATCCTGTATGGAGACACTAGTCACCTGCATTGCTCAGGTGGATTTGGCCCATTCTTCCGCACACACTCCTCACATCCTGAATGGAGACACTAGTCACCTGCATTGCTCAGGTGGATTTCGGCCCATTCTTCCACACACACTCCTCACATCCTGTATGGAGACACTAGTCGCCTGCATTGCTCAGGTGGATTTTGTCCCATTCTTCCGCACACACTCCTCACATCCTGTATGGAGACACTAGTCCCCTGCATTGCTCAGGTGGATTTCGGCCCATTCTTCCACACACACTCCTCACATCCTGTATGGAGACACTAGTCGCCTGCATTGCTCAGGTGGATTTTGTCCCATTCTTCCGCACACACTCCTCACATCCTGTATGGAGACACTAGTCCCCTGCATTGCTCAGGTGGATTTTGGCCCATTCTTCCACACACACTCCTCACATCCTGTATGGAGACACTAGTCCCCTGCATTGCTCAGGTGGATTTTGGCCCATTCTTCCACACACACTCCTGACATCCTGTATGGAGACACTGGTCGCCTGCATTGCTCAGGTGGATTTTGGTCCATTCTTCCACACACACTCCTCACATCCTGTATGGAGACACTAGTCCCCTGCATTGCTCAGGTGGATTTTGGCCCATTCTTCCGCACACACTCCTCACATCCTGTATGGAGACACTAGTCGCATGCATTGCTCAGGTGGATTTTGGCCCATTCTTCCGCACACACACTCCTGACATCCTGTATGGAGACACTGGTCGCCTGCATTGCTCAGGTGGATTTTGGCCCATTCTTCTGCACACACTCCTCACATCCTGTATGGAGACACTAGTCGCCTGCATTGCTCAGGTGGATTTTGGCCCATTCTTCCACACACACTCCTCACATCCTGTATGGAGACACTAGTCCCCTGCATTGCTCAGGTGGATTTGGGCCCATTCTTCCGCACACACTCCTCACATCCTGTATGGAGACACTGGTCGCCTGCATTGCTCAGGTGGATTTTGGCCCATTCTTCCACACACACTCCTCACATCCTGTATGGAGAAACTAGTCGCCTGCATTGCTCAGGTGGATTTTGGCCCATTCTTCCACACACACTCCTCACATCCTGTATGGAGAAACTAGTCGCCTGCATTGCTCAGGTGGATTTTGGCCCATTCTTCCACACACACTCCTCACATCCTGTATGGAGACAATAGTCGCCTGCATTGCTCAGGTGGATTTGGGCCCATTCTTCCACACACACTCCTCACATCCTGTATGGAGACACTAGTCCCCTGCATTGCTCAGGTGGATTTGGGCCCATTCTTCCGCACACACTCCTCACATCCTGTATGGAGACACTGGTCGCCTGCATTGCTCAGGTGGATTTTGGCCCATTCTTCCACACACACTCCTCACATCCTGTATGGAGAAACTAGTCGCCTGCATTGCTCAGGTGGATTTTGGCCCATTCTTCCACACACTCCTCACATCCTGTATGGAGACAATAGTCGCCTGCATTGCTCAGGTGGATTTGGGCCCATTCTTCCGCACACACTCCTCACATCCTGAATGGAGACACTAGTCACCTGCATTGCTCAGGTGGATTTCGGCCCATTCTTCCACACACACTCCTCACATCCTGTATGGAGACACTAGTCCCCTGCATTGCTCAGGTGGATTTTGGCCCATTCTTCCGCACACACACTCCTGACATCCTGTATGAAGACACTGGTCGCCTGCATTGCTCAGGTGGATTTTGGCCCATTCTTCCGCACACACACTCCTGACATCCTGTATGGAGACACTAGTCACCTGCATTGCTCAGGGGGATTTGGCCCATTCTTCCACACACACTCCTCACATCCTGTATGGAGACACTAGTCACCTGCATTGCTCAGGTGGATTTGGCCCATTCTTCCGCACACACTCCTCACATCCTGAATGGAGACACTAGTCACCTGCATTGCTCAGGTGGATTTCGGCCCATTCTTCCACACACACTCCTCACATCCTGTATGGAGACACTAGTCGCCTGCATTGCTCAGGTGGATTTTGTCCCATTCTTCCGCACACACTCCTCACATCCTGTATGGAGACACTAGTCCCCTGCATTGCTCAGGTGGATTTTGGCCCATTCTTCCACACACAGTCCTCACATCCTGTATGGAGAAACTAGTCGCCTGCATTGCTCAGGTGGATTTTGGCCCATTCTTCCACACACACTCCTCACATCCTGTATGGAGACACTAGTCGCCTGCATTGCTCAGGTGGATTTGGGCCCATTCTTCCGCACACACTCCTCACATCCTGTATGGAGACACTAGTCTCCTGCATTGCTCAGGTGGATTTTGGCCCATTCTTCCGCACACACACTCCTCACATCCTGTATGGAGACACTAGTCACCTGCATTGCTCAGGTGGATTTTGGCCCATTCTTCCGCACACACTCCTCACATCCTGTATGGAGACACTAGTCGCCTGCATTGCTCAGGTGGATTTTGGCCCATTCTTCAGCACACGCTCCTCACATCCTGTATGGAGACACTAGTCGCCTGCATTGCTCAGGTGGATTTTGGTCCATTCTTCCGCACACACTCCTCACATCCTGTATGGAGAAACTAGTCGCCTGCATTGCTCAGGTGGATTTGGGCCCATTCTTCCGCACACACTCCTCACATCCTGTATGTAGACACTAGTCACCTGCATTGCTCAGGTGGATTTTGGCCCATTCTTCCGCACACACACTCCTCACATCCTGTATGGAGAAACTAGTCGCCTGCATTGCTCAGGTGGATTTTGGTCCGTTCTTCCGCACACACTCCTCACATCCTGTATGGAGACACTTGTCGCCTGCATTGCTCAGGTGGATTTTGGCCCATTCTTCCGCACACACTCCTCACATCCTGTATGGAGACACTAGTCGCCTGCATTGCTCAGGTGGATTTGGGCCCATTCTTCCGCACACACTCCTCACATCCTGTATGGAGACACTAGTCGCCTGCATTGCTCAGGTGGATTTTGGTCCGTTCTTCCGCACACACTCCTCACATCCTGTATGGAGACACTTGTCGCCTGCATTGCTCAGGTGGATTTTGGCCCATTCTTCTGCACACACTCCTCACATCCTATATGGAGACACTAGTCACCTGCATTGCTCAGGTGGATTTTGGTCCATTCTTCCGCACACATTCCTCACATCCTGTATGGAGACACTAGTCTCCTGCATTGCTCAGGTGGATATTGGCCCATTCTTCCACACACACTCCTCACATCCTGTATGGAGAAACTAGTCGCCTGCATTGCTCAGGTGGATTTTGGTCCGTTCTTCCGCACACACTCCTCACATCCAGTATGGAGACACTAGTCACCTGCATTGCTCAGGTGGATTTTGGCCCATTCTTCCGCACACACTCCTCACATCCTGTATGGAGACACTAGTCGCCTGCATTGCTCAGGTGGATTCTGGCCCATTCTTCCGCACACACTCCTCACATCCTGTATGGAGACACTGGTCGCCTGCATTGCTCAGGTGGATTCTGGCCCATTCTTCCGCACACACTCCTCACATCCTGTATAGAGACACTGGTCGCCTGCATTGCTCAGGTGGATTTTGGTCCATTCTTCCGCACGTACACTCCTCACATCCCGTATGGAGACACTAGTCGCCTGCATTGCTCAGGTGTGGATTTGGGCCCATTCTTCCGCACACACACTCCTCACATCCTGTATGGAGACAGTAGTCACCTGCATTGCTCAGGTGGATTTTGGCCATTCTTCCGCACACACTCCTCACATCCTGTATGGAGACACTAGTCCCTGCATTGCTCAGGTGGATTTGGCCCATTCTTCCGCACACACTCCTCACATCCTGTATGGAGACACTAGTCGCCTGCATTGCTCAGGTGGATTTTGGCCCATTCTTCCACACACACTCCTCACATCCTGTATGGAGAAACTAGTCGCCTGCATTGCTCAGGTGGATTTTGGCCCATTCTTCCACACACACTCCTCACATCCTGAATGGAGACACTAGTCGCCTGCATTGCTCAGGTGGATTTGGGCCCATTCTTCCGCACACACTCCTCACATCCTGAATGGAGACACTAGTCACCTGCATTGCTCAGGTGGATTTCGGCCCATTCTTCCACACACACTCCTCACATCCTGTATGGAGACACTAGTCCCCTGCATTGCTCAGGTGGATTTTGGCCCATTCTTCCGCACACACACTCCTGACATCCTGTATGGAGACACTAGTCGCCTGCATTGCTCAGGTGGATTTGGGCCCATTCTTCCGCACACACTCCTCACATCCTGAATGGAGACACTAGTCACCTGCATTGCTCAGGTGGATTTCGGCCCATTCTTCCACACACACTCCTCACATCCTGTATGGAGACACTAGTCCCCTGCATTGCTCAGGTGGATTTTGGCCCATTCTTCCACACACACTCCTCACATCCTGTATGGAGAAACTAGTCGCCTGCATTGCTCAGGTGGATTTTGGCCCATTCTTCCGCACACACTCCTCACATCCTGTATGGAGACACTAGTCGCCTGCATTGCTCAGGTGGATTTTGGCACATTCTTCCACACACACTCCTCACATCCTGTATGGAGAAACTAGTCGCCTGCATTGCTCAGGTGGATTTTGGCCCATTCTTCCGCACACACTCCTCACATCCTGTATGGAGACACTAGTCGCTTGCATTGCTCAGGTGGATTTTGGCCCATTCTTCCACACACACTCCTCACATCCTGTATGGAGACACTAGTCGCCTGCATTGCTCAGGTGGATTTGGGCCCATTCTTCCGCACACACTCCTCACATCCTGTATGGAGAAACTAGTCGCCTGCATTGCTCAGGTGGATTTTGGCCCATTCTTCCGCACACGCTCCTCACATCCTGTATGGAGACACTAGTCGCCTGCATTGCTCAGGTGGATTTTGGCCCATTCTTCCACACACACTCCTCACATCCTGTATGGAGACACTAGTCGCCTGCATTGCTCAGGTGGATTTTGGCCCATTCTTCCACACACACTCCTCACATCCTGTATGGAGAAACTAGCCGCCTGCATTGCTCAGGTGGATTTTGGCCCATTCTTCCGCACACACTCCTCACATCCTGTATGGAAACACTAGTCGCCTGCATTGCTCAGGTGGATTTTGGCCCATTCTTCCACACACACTCCTCACATCCTGTATGGAGACACTAGTCGCCTGCATTGCTCAGGTGGATTTGGGCCCATTCTTCCGCACACACTCCTCACATCCTGTATGGAGACACTAGTCTCCTGCATTGCTCAGGTGGATTTTGGCCCATTCTTCCGCACACACAGTCCTCACATCCTGTATGGAGACACTAGTCACCTGCATTGCTCAGGTGGATTTTGGCCCATTCTTCCGCACACACTCCTCACATCCTGTATGGAGACACTAGTCGCCTGCATTGCTCAGGTGGATTTTGGCCCATTCTTCCGCACACGCTCCTCACATCCTGTATGGAGACACTAGTCGCCTGCATTGCTCAGGTGGATTTTGGTCCATTCTTCCGCACACACTCCTCACATCCTGTATGGAGAAACTAGTCGCCTGCATTGCTCAGGTGGATTTGGGCCCATTCTTCCGCACACACTCCTCACATCCTGTATGTAGACACTAGTCACCTGCATTGCTCAGGTGGATTTTGGCCCATTCTTCCGCACACACACTCCTCACATCCTGTATGGAGAAACTAGTCGCCTGCATTGCTCAGGTGGATTTGGGTCCGTTCTTCCGCACACACTCCTCACATCCTGTATGGAGACACTTGTCGCCTGCATTGCTCAGGTGGATTTTGGCCCATTCTTCCACACACACTCCTCACATCCTGTATGGAGAAACTAGTCGCCTGCATTGCTCAGGTGGATTTGGGCCCATTCTTTCGCACACACTCCTCACATCCTGAATGGAGACACTAGTCGCCTGCATTGCTCAGGTGGATTTTGGTCCGTTCTTCCGCACACACTCCTCACATCCTGTATGGAGACACTAGTCACCTGCATTGCTCAGGTGGATTTTGGCCCATTCTTCCGCACACACTCCTCACATCCTGTATGGAGACACTTGTCGCCTGCATTGCTCAGGTGGATTTTGGCCCATTCTTCTGCACACACTCCTCACATCCTATATGGAGACACTAGTCACCTGCATTGCTCAGGTGGATTTTGGTCCATTCTTCCGCACACATTCCTCACATCCTGTATGGAGACTCTAGTCTCCTGCATTGCTCAGGTGGATATTGGCCCATTCTTCTACACACACTCCTCACATCCTGTATGGAGAAACTAGTCGCCTGCATTGCTCAGGTGGATTTTGGTCCGTTCTTCCGCACACACTCCTCACATCCAGTATGGAGACACTAGTCACCTGCATTGCTCAGGTGGATTTTGGCCCATTCTTCCGCACACACTCCTCACATCCTGTATGGAGACACTAGTCGCCTGCATTGCTCAGGTGGATTTTGGCTAATTCTTCCGCACACACTCCTCACATCCTGTATGGAGACACTGGTCGCCTGCATTGCTCAGGTGGATTATGGCCCATTCTTCCGCACACATTCCTCACATCCTGTATGGAGAAACTAGTCGCCTGCATTGCTCAGGTGGATTTTGGCCCATTCTTCCGCACACACTCCTCACATCCTGTATGGAGACACTAGTCGCTTGCATTGCTCAGGTGGATTTTGGCCCATTCTTCCACACACACTCCTCACATCCTGTATGGAGACACTAGTCGCCTGCATTGCTCAGGTGGATTTGGGCCCATTCTTCCGCACACACTCCTCACATCCTGTATGTAGACACTAGTCACCTGCATTGCTCAGGTGGATTTTGGCCCATTCTTCCGCACACACACTCCTCACATCCTGTATGGAGAAACTAGTCGCCTGCATTGCTCAGGTGGATTTGGGTCCGTTCTTCCGCACACACTCCTCACATCCTGTATGGAGACACTTGTCGCCTGCATTGCTCAGGTGGATTTTGGCCCATTCTTCCACACACACTCCTCACATCCTGTATGGAGAAACTAGTCGCCTGCATTGCTCAGGTGGATTTGGGCCCATTCTTTCGCACACACTCCTCACATTCTGAATGGAGACACTAGTCGCCTGCATTGCTCAGGTGGATTTTGGCCCATTCTTCCGCACACGCTCCTCACATCCTGTATGGAGACACTAGTCGCCTGCATTGCTCAGGTGGATTTTGGTCCATTCTTCCGCACACACTCCTCACATCCTGTATGGAGAAACTAGTCGCCTGCATTGCTCAGGTGGATTTGGGCCCATTCTTCCGCACACACTCCTCACATCCTGTATGTAGACACTAGTCACCTGCATTGCTCAGGTGGATTTTGGCCCATTCTTCCGCACACACACTCCTCACATCCTGTATGGAGAAACTAGTCGCCTGCATTGCTCAGGTGGATTTGGGTCCGTTCTTCCGCACACACTCCTCACATCCTGTATGGAGACACTTGTCGCCTGCATTGCTCAGGTGGATTTTGGCCCATTCTTCCACACACACTCCTCACATCCTGTATGGAGAAACTAGTCGCCTGCATTGCTCAGGTGGATTTGGGCCCATTCTTTCGCACACACTCCTCACATCCTGAATGGAGACACTAGTCGCCTGCATTGCTCAGGTGGATTTTGGTCCGTTCTTCCGCACACACTCCTCACATCCTGTATGGAGACACTAGTCACCTGCATTGCTCAGGTGGATTTTGGCCCATTCTTCCGCACACACTCCTCACATCCTGTATGGAGACACTTGTCGCCTGCATTGCTCAGGTGGATTTTGGCCCATTCTTCTGCACACACTCCACACATCCTATATGGAGACACTAGTCACCTGCATTGCTCAGGTGGATTTTGGTCCATTCTTCCGCACACATTCCTCAAATCCTGTATGGAGACTCTAGTCTCCTGCATTGCTCAGGTGGATATTGGCCCATTCTTCTACACACACTCCTCACATCCTGTATGGAGAAACTAGTCGCCTGCATTGCTCAGGTGGATTTTGGTCCGTTCTTCCGCACACACTCCTCACATCCAGTATGGAGACACTAGTCACCTGCATTGCTCAGGTGGATTTTGGCCCATTCTTCCGCACACACTCCTCACATCCTGTATGGAGACACTAGTCGCCTGCATTGCTCAGGTGGATTTTGGCTTATTCTTCCGCACACACTCCTCACATCCTGTATGGAGACACTGGTCGCCTGCATTGCTCAGGTGGATTTTGGCCCATTCTTCCGCACACACTCCTCACATCCTGTATGGAGACACTAGTCGCCTGCATTGCTCAGGTGGATTTTGGCCCATTCTTCCGCACACGCTCCTCACATCCTGTATGGAGACACTAGTCGCCTGCATTGCTCAGGTGGATTTTGGTCCATTCTTCCGCACACACTCCTCACATCCTGTATGGAGAAACTAGTCGCCTGCATTGCTCAGGTGGATTTGGGCCCATTCTTCCGCACACACTCCTCACATCCTGTATGTAGACACTAGTCACCTGCATTGCTCAGGTGGATTTTGGCCCATTCTTCCGCACACACACTCCTCACATCCTGTATGGAGAAACTAGTCGCCTGCATTGCTCAGGTGGATTTGGGTCCGTTCTTCCGCACACACTCCTCACATCCTGTATGGAGACACTTGTCGCCTGCATTGCTCAGGTGGATTTTGGCCCATTCTTCCACACACACTCCTCACATCCTGTATGGAGAAACTAGTCGCCTGCATTGCTCAGGTGGATTTGGGCCCATTCTTTCGCACACACTCCTCACATCCTGAATGGAGACACTAGTCGCCTGCATTGCTCAGGTGGATTTTGGTCCGTTCTTCCGCACACACTCCTCACATCCTGTATGGAGACACTAGTCACCTGCATTGCTCAGGTGGATTTTGGCCCATTCTTCCGCACACACTCCTCACATCCTGTATGGAGACACTTGTCGCCTGCATTGCTCAGGTGGATTTTGGCCCATTCTTCTGCACACACTCCTCACATCCTATATGGAGACACTAGTCACCTGCATTGCTCAGGTGGATTTTGGTCCATTCTTCCGCACACATTCCTCACATCCTGTATGGAGACTCTAGTCTCCTGCATTGCTCAGGTGGATATTGGCCCATTCTTCTACACACACTCCTCACATCCTGTATGGAGAAACTAGTCGCCTGCATTGCTCAGGTGGATTTTGGTCCGTTCTTCCGCACACACTCCTCACATCCAGTATGGAGACACTAGTCACCTGCATTGCTCAGGTGGATTTTGGCCCATTCTTCCGCACACACTCCTCACATCCTGTATGGAGACACTAGTCGCCTGCATTGCTCAGGTGGATTTTGGCTTATTCTTCCGCACACACTCCTCACATCCTGTATGGAGACACTGGTCGCCTGCATTGCTCAGGTGGATTATGGCCCATTCTTCCGCACACATTCCTCACATCCTGTATGGAGACACTGGTCGCCTGCATTGCTCAGGTGGATTATGGCCCATTCTTCCGCACACACTCCTCACATCCTGAATGGAGACACTAGTCACCTGCATTGCTCAGGTGGATTTCGGCCCATTCTTCCACACACACTCCTCACATCCTGTATGGAGACACTAGTCCCCTGCATTGCTCAGGTGGATTTTGGCCCATTCTTCCGCACACACACTCCTGACATCCTGTATGGAGACACTGGTCGCCTGCATTGCTCAGGTGGATTTTGGCCCATTCTTCCGCACACACACTCCTGACATCCTGTATGGAGACACTAGTCGCCTGCATTGCTCAGGTGGATTTGGCCCCATTCTTCCGCACACACTCCTCACATCCTGAATGGAGACACTAGTCACCTGCATTGCTCAGGTGGATTTCGGCCCATTCTTCCACACACACTCCTCACATCCTGTATGGAGACACTAGTCCCCTGCATTGCTCAGGTGGATTTTGGCCCATTCTTCCACACACACTCCTCACATCCTGTATGGAGAAACTAGTCGCCTGCATTGCTCAGGTGGATTTTGGCCCATTCTTCCGCACACACTCCTCACATCCTGTATGGAGAAACTAGTCGCCTGCATTGCTCAGGTGGATTTTGGCCCATTCTTCCACACACACTCCTCACATCCTGTATGGAGAAACTAGTCGCCTGCATTGCTCAGGTGGATTTTGGCCCATTCTTCCGCACACACTCCTCACATCCTGTATGGAGACACTAGTCGCCTGCATTGCTCAGGTGGATTTTGGCCCATTCTTCCACACACACTCCTCACATCCTGTATGGAGACACTAGTCGCCTGCATTGCTCAGGTGGATTTGGGCCCATTCTTCCGCACACACTCCTCACATCCTGTATGGAGAAACTAGTCGCCTGCATTGCTCAGGTGGATTTTGGCCCATTCTTCCGCACACGCTCCTCACATCCTGTATGAAGACACTAGTCGCCTGCATTGCTCAGGTGGATTTTGGCCCATTCTTCCACACACACTCCTCACATCCTGTATGGAGACACTAGCCGCCTGCATTCCTCAGGTGGATTTTGGCCCATTCTTCCACACACACTCCTCACATCCTGTATGGAGAAACTAGTCGCCTGCATTGCTCAGGTGGATTTTGGCCCATTCTTCCGCACACACTCCTCACATCCTGTATGGAGACACTAGTCGCCTGCATTGCTCAGGTGGATTTTGGCCCATTCTTCCACACACACTCCTCACATCCTGTATGGAGACACTAGTCGCCTGCATTGCTCAGGTGGATTTGGGCCCATTCTTCCGCACACACTCCTCACATCCTGTATGGAGACACTAGTCTCCTGCATTGCTCAGGTGGATTTTGGCCCATTCTTCCGCACACACAGTCCTCACATCCTGTATGGAGACACTAGTCACCTGCATTGCTCAGGTGGATTTTGGCCCATTCTTCCGCTCACACTCCTCACATCCTGTATGGAGACACTAGTCGCCTGCATTGCTAAGGTGGATTTTGGCCCATTCTTCCGCACACGCTCCTCACATCCTGTATGGAGACACTAGTCGCCTGCATTGCTCAGGTGGATTTTGGTCCATTCTTCCGCACACACTCCTCACATCCTGTATGGAGAAACTAGTCGCCTGCATTGCTCAGGTGGATTTGGGCCCATTCTTCCGCACACACTCCTCACATCCTGTATGTAGACACTAGTCACCTGCATTGCTCAGGTGGATTTTGGCCCATTCTTCCGCACACACACTCCTCACATCCTGTATGGAGAAACTAGTCGCCTGCATTGCTCAGGTGGATTTGGGTCCGTTCTTCCGCACACACTCCTCACATCCTGTATGGAGACACTTGTCGCCTGCATTGCTCAGGTGGATTTTGGCCCATTCTTCCACACACACTCCTCACATCCTGTATGGAGAAACTAGTCGCCTGCATTGCTCAGGTGGATTTGGGCCCATTCTTTCGCACACACTCCTCACATCCTGAATGGAGACACTAGTCGCCTGCATTGCTCAGGTGGATTTTGGTCCGTTCTTCCGCACACACTCCTCACATCCTGTATGGAGACACTAGTCACCTGCATTGCTCAGGTGGATTTTGGCCCATTCTTCCGCACACACTCCTCACATCCTGTATGGAGACACTTGTCGCCTGCATTGCTCAGGTGGATTTTGGCCCATTCTTCTGCACACACTCCTCACATCCTATATGGAGACACTAGTCACCTGCATTGCTCAGGTGGATTTTGGTCCATTCTTCCGCACACATTCCTCACATCCTGTATGGAGACTCTAGTCTCCTGCATTGCTCAGGTGGATATTGGCCCATTCTTCTACACACACTCCTCACATCCTGTATGGAGAAACTAGTCGCCTGCATTGCTCAGGTGGATTTTGGTCCGTTCTTCCGCACACACTCCTCACATCCAGTATGGAGACACTAGTCACCTGCATTGCTCAGGTGGATTTTGGCCCATTCTTCCGCACACACTCCTCACATCCTGTATGGAGACACTAGTCGCCTGCATTGCTCAGGTGGATTTTGGCTTATTCTTCCGCACACACTCCTCACATCCTGTATGGAGACACTGGTCGCCTGCATTGCTCAGGTGGATTATGGCCCATTCTTCCGCACACATTCCTCACATCCTGTATGGAGACACTGGTCGCCTGCATTGCTCAGGTGGATTATGGCCCATTCTTCCGCACACACTCCTCACATCCTGAATGGAGACACTAGTCACCTGCATTGCTCAGGTGGATTTCGGCCCATTCTTCCACACACACTCCTCACATCCTGTATGGAGACACTAGTCCCCTGCATTGCTCAGGTGGATTTTGGCCCATTCTTCCGCACACACACTCCTGACATCCTGTATGGAGACACTGGTCGCCTGCATTGCTCAGGTGGATTTTGGCCCATTCTTCCGCACACACACTCCTGACATCCTGTATGGAGACACTAGTCGCCTGCATTGCTCAGGTGGATTTGGGCCCATTCTTCCGCACACACTCCTCACATCCTGAATGGAGACACTAGTCACCTGCATTGCTCAGGTGGATTTCGGCCCATTCTTCCACACACACTCCTCACATCCTGTATGGAGACACTAGTCCCCTGCATTGCTCAGGTGGATTTTGGCCCATTCTTCCACACACACTCCTCACATCCTGTATGGAGAAACTAGTCGCCTGCATTGCTCAGGTGGATTTTGGCCCATTCTTCCGCACACACTCCTCACATCCTGTATGGAGAAACTAGTCGCCTGCATTGCTCAGGTGGATTTTGGCCCATTCTTCCACACACACTCCTCACATCCTGTATGGAGAAACTAGTCGCCTGCATTGCTCAGGTGGATTTTGGCCCATTCTTCCGCACACACTCCTCACATCCTGTATGGAGACACTAGTCGCCTGCATTGCTCAGGTGGATTTTGGCCCATTCTTCCACACACACTCCTCACATCCTGTATGGAGACACTAGTCGCCTGCATTGCTCAGGTGGATTTGGGCCCATTCTTCCGCACACACTCCTCACATCCTGTATGGAGAAACTAGTCGCCTGCATTGCTCAGGTGGATTTTGGCCCATTCTTCCGCACACGCTCCTCACATCCTGTATGAAGACACTAGTCGCCTGCATTGCTCAGGTGGATTTTGGCCCATTCTTCCACACACACTCCTCACATCCTGTATGGAGACACTAGCCGCCTGCATTCCTCAGGTGGATTTTGGCCCATTCTTCCACACACACTCCTCACATCCTGTATGGAGAAACTAGTCGCCTGCATTGCTCAGGTGGATTTTGGCCCATTCTTCCGCACACACTCCTCACATCCTGTATGGAGACACTAGTCGCCTGCATTGCTCAGGTGGATTTTGGCCCATTCTTCCACACACACTCCTCACATCCTGTATGGAGACACTAGTCGCCTGCATTGCTCAGGTGGATTTGGGCCCATTCTTCCGCACACACTCCTCACATCCTGTATGGAGACACTAGTCTCCTGCATTGCTCAGGTGGATTTTGGCCCATTCTTCCGCACACACAGTCCTCACATCCTGTATGGAGACACTAGTCACCTGCATTGCTCAGGTGGATTTTGGCCCATTCTTCCGCTCACACTCCTCACATCCTGTATGGAGACACTAGTCGCCTGCATTGCTAAGGTGGATTTTGGCCCATTCTTCCGCACACGCTCCTCACATCCTGTATGGAGACACTAGTCGCCTGCATTGCTCAGGTGGATTTTGGTCCATTCTTCCGCACACACTCCTCACATCCTGTATGGAGAAACTAGTCGCCTGCATTGCTCAGGTGGATTTGGGCCCATTCTTCCGCACACACTCCTCACATCCTGTATGTAGACACTAGTCACCTGCATTGCTCAGGTGGATTTTGGCCCATTCTTCCGCACACACACTCCTCACATCCTGTATGGAGAAACTAGTCGCCTGCATTGCTCAGGTGGATTTGGGTCCGTTCTTCCGCACACACTCCTCACATCCTGTATGGAGACACTTGTCGCCTGCATTGCTCAGGTGGATTTTGGCCCATTCTTCCACACACACTCCTCACATCCTGTATGGAGAAACTAGTCGCCTGCATTGCTCAGGTGGATTTGGGCCCATTCTTCCGCACACACTCCTCACATCCTGTATGGAGACACTAGTCACCTGCATTGCTCAGGTGGATTTTGGCCCATTCTTCCGCACACGCTCCTCACATCCTGTATGGAGACACTAGTCGCCTGCATTGCTCAGGTGGATTTTGGTCCATTCTTCCGCACACACTCCTCACATCCTGTATGGAGACACTAGTCGCCTGCATTGCTCAGGTGGATTTTGGCCCATTCTTCCACACACACTCCTCACATCCTGTATGGAGAAACTAGTCGCCTGCATTGCTCAGGTGGATTTTGGCCCATTCTTCCGCACACACTCCTCACATCCTGTATGGAGACACTAGTCGCCTGCATTGCTCAGGTGGATTTTGGCCCATTCTTCCACACACACTCCTCACATCCTGTATGGAGACACTAGTCGCCTGCATTGCTCAGGTGGATTTGGGCCCATTCTTCCGCACACACTCCTCACATCCTGTATGGAGACACTAGTCTCCTGCATTGCTCAGGGGGATTTTGGCCCATTCTTCTGCACACACTCCTCACATCCTGTATGGAGACACTAGTCGCTGCATTGCTCAGGTGGATTTTGGCCCATTCTTCCGCACACACAGTCCTCACATCCTGTATGGAGACACTAGTCACCTGCATTGCTCAGGTGGATTTTGGCCCATTCTTCCGCACACACTCCTCACATCCTGTATGGAGACACTAGTCGCCTGCATTGCTCAGGTGGATTTTGGCCCATTCTTCCGCACACGCTCCTCACATCCTGTATGGAGACACTAGTCGCCTGCATTGCTCAGGTGGATTTTGGTCCATTCTTCCGCACACACTCCTCACATCCTGTATGGAGAAACTAGTCGCCTGCATTGCTCAGGTGGATTTGGGCCCATTCTTCCGCACACACTCCTCACATCCTGTATGTAGACACTAGTCACCTGCATTGCTCAGGTGGATTTTGGCCCATTCTTCCGCACACACACTCCTCACATCCTGTATGGAGAAACTAGTCGCCTGCATTGCTCAGGTGGATTTGGGTCCGTTCTTCCGCACACACTCCTCACATCCTATATGGAGACACTTGTCGCCTGCATTGCTCAGGTGGATTTTGGCCCATTCTTCCACACACACTCCTCACATCCTGTATGGAGAAACTAGTCGCCTGCATTGCTCAGGTGGATTTGGGCCCATTCTTTCGCACACACTCCTCACATCCTGAATGGAGACACTAGTCGCCTGCATTGCTCAGGTGGATTTTGGTCCGTTCTTCCGCACACACTCCTCACATCCTGTATGGAGACACTAGTCACCTGCATTGCTCAGGTGGATTTTGGCCCATTCTTCCGCACACACTCCTCACATCCTGTATGGAGACACTTGTCGCCTGCATTGCTCAGGTGGATTTTGGCCCATTCTTCTGCACACACTCCTCACATCCTATATGGAGACACTAGTCACCTGCATTGCTCAGGTGGATTTTGGTCCATTCTTCCGCACACATTCCTCAAATCCTGTATGGAGACTCTAGTCTCCTGCATTGCTCAGGTGGATATTGGCCCATTCTTCTACACACACTCCTCACATCCTGTATGGAGAAACTAGTCGCCTGCATTGCTCAGGTGGATTTTGGTCCGTTCTTCCGCACACACTCCTCACATCCAGTATGGAGACACTAGTCACCTGCATTGCCCAGGTGGATTTTGGCCCATTCTTCCGCACACACTCCTCACATCCTGTATGGAGACACTAGTCGCCTGCATTGCTCAGGTGGATTTTGGCTTATTCTTCCGCACACACTCCTCCCTTCCTGTATGGAGACACTGGTCGCCTGCATTGCTCAGGTGGATTCTGGCCCATTCTTCCGCACACATTCCTCACATCCTGTATGGAGACACTGGTCGCCTGCATTGCTCAGGTGGATTATGGCCCATTCTTCCGCACACACTCCTCACATCCTGAATGGAGACACTAGTCACCTGCATTGCTCAGGTGGATTTCGGCCCATTCTTCCACACACACTCCTCACATCCTGTATGGAGACACTAGTCCCCTGCATTGCTCAGGTGGATTTTGGCCCATTCTTCCGCACACACACTCCTGACATCCTGTATGGAGACACTGGTCGCCGGCATTGCTCAGGTGGATTTTGGCCCATTCTTCCGCACACACACTCCTGACATCCTGTATGGAGACACTAGTCGCCTGCATTGCTCAGGTGGATTTGGGCCCATTCTTCCGCACACACTCCTCACATCCTGAATGGAGACACTAGTCACCTGCATTGCTCAGGTGGATTTCGGCCCATTCTTCCACACACACTCCTCACATCCTGTATGGAGACACTAGTCCCCTGCATTGCTCAGGTGGATTTTGGCCCATTCTTCCACACACACTCCTCACATCCTGTATGGAGAAACTAGTCGCCTGCATTGCTCAGGTGGATTTTGGCCCATTCTTCCGCACACACTCCTCACATCCTGTATGGAGAAACTAGTCGCCTGCATTGCTCAGGTGGATTTTGGCCCATTCTTCCACACACACTCCTCACATCCTGTATGGAGAAACTAGTCGCCTGCATTGCTCAGGTGGATTTTGGCCCATTCTTCCGCACACACTCCTCACATCCTGTATGGAGACACTAGTCGCCTGCATTGCTCAGGTGGATTTTGGCCCATTCTTCCACACACACTCCTCACATCCTGTATGGAGACACTAGTCGCCTGCATTGCTCAGGTGGATTTGGGCCCATTCTTCCGCACACACTCCTCTCATCCTGTATGGAGAAACTAGTCGCCTGCATTGCTCAGGTGGATTTTGGCCCATTCTTCCGCACACGCTCCTCACATCCTGTATGGAGACACTAGTCGCCTGCATTGCTCAGGTGGATTTTGGCCCATTCTTCCACACACACTCCTCACATCCTGTATGGAGACACTAGCCGCCTGCATTCCTCAGGTGGATTTTGGCCCATTCTTCCACACACACTCCTCACATCCTGTATGGAGAAACTAGTCGCCTGCATTGCTCAGGTGGATTTTGGCCCATTCTTCCGCACACACTCCTCACATCCTGTATGGAGACACTAGTCGCCTGCATTGCTCAGGTGGATTTTGGCCCATTCTTCCACACACACTCCTCACATCCTGTATGGAGACACTAGTCGCCTGCATTGCTCAGGTGGATTTGGGCCCATTCTTCCGCACACACTCCTCACATCCTGTCTGGAGACACTAGTCTCCTGCATTGCTCAGGTGGATTTTGGCCCATTCTTCCGCACACACAGTCCTCACATCCTGTATGGAGACACTAGTCACCTGCATTGCTCAGGTGGATTTTGGCCCATTCTTCCGCTCACACTCCTCACATCCTGTATGGAGACACTAGTCGCCTGCATTGCTCAGGTGGATTTTGGCCCATTCTTCCGCACACGCTCCTCACATCCTGTATGGAGACACTAGTCGCCTGCATTGCTCAGGTGGATTTTGTTCCATTCTTCCGCACACACTCCTCACATCCTGTATGGAGAAACTAGTCGCCTGCATTGCTCAGGTGGATTTGGGCCCATTCTTCCGCACACACTCCTCACATCCTGTATGTAGACACTAGTCACCTGCATTGCTCAGGTGGATTTTGGCCCATTCTTCCGCACACACACTCCTCACATCCTGTATGGAGAAACTAGTCGCCTGCATTGCTCAGGTGGATTTGGGTCCGTTCTTCCGCACACACTCCTCACATCCTGTATGGAGACACTTGTCGCCTGCATTGCTCAGGTGGATTTTGGCCCATTCTTCCACACACACTCCTCACATCCTGTATGGAGAAACTAGTCGCCTGCATTGCTCAGGTGGATTTGGGCCCATTCTTTCGCACACACACTCCTCACATCCTGTATGGAGACACTAGTCACCTGCATTGCTCAGGTGGATTTTGGCCCATTCTTCCACACACACTCCTCACATCCTGTATGGAGACACTAGTCACCTGCATTGCTCAGGTGGATTTTGGCCCATTCTTCCGCACACGCTCCTCACATCCTGTATGGAGACACTAGTCGCCTGCATTGCTCAGGTGGATTTTGGTCCATTCTTCCGCACACACTCCTCACATCCTGTATGGAGAAACTAGTCGCCTGCATTGCTCAGGTGGATTTGGGCCCATTCTTCCGCACACACTCCTCACATCCTGTATGTAGACACTAGTCACCTGCATTGCTCAGGTGGATTTTGGCCCATTTTTCCGCACACACACTCCTCACATCCTGTATGGAGAAACTAGTCGCCTGCATTGCTCAGGTGGATTTTGGTCCGTTCTTCCGCACACACTCCTCACATCCTGTATGGAGACACTTGTCGCCTGCATTGCTCAGGTGGATTTTGGCCTATTCTTCCGCACACACTCCTCGCATCCTGTATGGAGACACTAGTCGCCTGCATTGCTCAGGTGGATTTGGGCCCATTCTTCCGCACACACTCCTCACATCCTGTATGGAGACACTAGTCGCCTGCATTGCTCAGGTGGATTTTGGTCCGTTCTTCCGCACACACTCCTCACATCCTGTATGGAGACACTTGTCGCCTGCATTGCTCAGGTGGATTTTGGCCCATTCTTCTGCACACACTCCTCACATCCTATATGGAGACACTAGTCACCTGCATTGCTCAGGTGGATTTTGGTCCATTCTTCCGCACACATTCCTCACATCCTGTATGGAGACACTAGTCTCCTGCATTGCTCAGGTGGATATTGGCCCATTCTTCCACACACACTCCTCACATCCTGTATGGAGAAACTAGTCGCCTGCATTGCTCAGGTGGATTTTGGTCCGTTCTTCCGCACACACTCCTCACATCCAGTATGGAGACACTAGTCACCTGCATTGCTCAGGTGGATTTTGGCCCATTCTTCCGCACACACTCCTCACATCCTGTATGGAGACACTAGTCGCCTGCATTGCTCAGGTGGATTCTGGCCCATTCTTCCGCACACACTCCTCACATCCTGTATGGAGACACTGGTCGCCTGCATTGCTCAGGTGGATTCTGGCCCATTCTTCCGCACACACTCCTCACATCCTGTATAGAGACACTGGTCGCCTTCATTGCTCAGGTGGATTTAGGTCCATTCTTCCGCACGTACACTCCTCACATCCCGTATGGAGACACTAGTCGCCTGCATTGCTCAGGTGTGGATTTGGGCCCATTCTTCCGCACACACACTCCTCACATCCTGTATGGAGACAGTAGTCACCTGCATTGCTCAGGTGGATTTTGGCCATTCTTCCGCACACACTCCTCACATCCTGTATGGAGACACTAGTCCCTGCATTGCTCAGGTGGATTTGGCCCATTCTTCCGCACACACTCCTCACATCCTGTATGGAGACACTAGTCGCCTGCATTGCTCAGGTGGATTTTGGCCCATTCTTCCACACACACTCCTCACATCCTGTATGGAGAAACTAGTCGCCTGCATTGCTCAGGTGGATTTTGGCCCATTCTTCCACACACACTCCTCACATCCTGTATGGAGACACTAGTCGCCTGCATTGCTCAGGTGGATTTGGGCCCATTCTTCCGCACACACTCCTCACATCCTGAATGGAGACACTAGTCACCTGCATTGCTCAGGTGGATTTCGGCCCATTCTTCCACACACACTCCTCACATCCTGTATGGAGACACTAGTCCCCTGCATTGCTCAGGTGGATTTTGGCCCATTCTTCCGCACACACACTCCTCACATCCTGTATGGAGAAACTAGTCGCCTGCATTGCTCAGGTGGATTTTGGCCCATTCTTCTACACACACTCCTCACATCCTGTATGGAGACACTAGTCGCCTGCATTGCTCAGGTGGATTTGGGCCCATTCTTCCGCACACATTCCTCACATCCTGTATGGAGACACTGGTCGCCTGCATTGCTCAGGTGGATTATGGCCCATTCTTCCGCACACACTCCTCACATCCTGAATGGAGACACTAGTCACCTGCATTGCTCAGGTGGATTTCGGCCCATTCTTCCACACACACTCCTCACATCCTGTATGGAGACACTAGTCCCCTGCATTGCTCAGGTGGATTTTGGCCCATTCTTCCGCACACACACTCCTGACATCCTGTATGGAGACACTGGTCGCCTGCATTGCTCAGGTGGATTTTGGCCCATTCTTCCGCACACACACTCCTGACATCCTGTATGGAGACACTAGTCGCCTGCATTGCTCAGGTGGATTTGGGCCCATTCTTCCGCACACACTCCTCACATCCTGAATGGAGACACTAGTCACCTGCATTGCTCAGGTGGATTTCGGCCCATTCTTCCACACACACTCCTCACATCCTGTATGGAGAAACTAGTCGCCTGCATTGCTCAGGTGGATTTTGGCCCATTCTTCCGCACACACTCCTCACATCCTGTATGGAGAAACTAGTCGCCTGCATTGCTCAGGTGGATTTTGGCCCATTCTTCCGCACACACTCCTCACATCCTGTATGGAGAAACTAGTCGCCTGCATTGCTCAGGTGGATTTTGGCCCATTCTTCCACACACACTCCTCACATCCTGTATGGAGAAACTAGTCGCCTGCATTGCTCAGGTGGATTTTGGCCCATTCTTCCGCACACGCTCCTCACATCCTGTATGGAGACACTAGTCGCCTGCATTGCTCAGGTGGATTTTGGCCCATTCTTCCACACACACTCCTCACATCCTGTATGGAGACACTAGCCGCCTGCATTCCTCAGGTGGATTTTGGCCCATTCTTCCACACACACTCCTCACATCCTGTATGGAGAAACTAGTCGCCTGCATTGCTCAGGTGGATTTTGGCCCATTCTTCCGCACACACTCCTCACATCCTGTATGGAGACACTAGTCGCCTGCATTGCTCAGGTGGATTTTGGCCCATTCTTCCACACACACTCCTCACATCCTGTATGGAGACACTAGTCGCCTGCATTGCTCAGGTGGATTTGGGCCCATTCTTCCGCACACACTCCTCACATCCTGTATGGAGACACTAGTCTCCTGCATTGCTCAGGTGGATTTTGGCCCATTCTTCCGCACACACAGTCCTCACATCCTGTATGGAGACACTAGTCACCTGCATTGCTCAGGTGGATTTTGGCCCATTCTTCCGCTCACACTCCTCACATCCTGTATGGAGACACTAGTCGCCTGCATTGCTCAGGTGGATTTTGGCCCATTCTTCCGCACACGCTCCTCACATCCTGTATGGAGACACTAGTCGCCTGCATTGCTCAGGTGGATTTTGTTCCATTCTTCCGCACACACTCCTCACATCCTGTATGGAGAAACTAGTCGCCTGCATTGCTCAGGTGGATTTGGGCCCATTCTTCCGCACACACTCCTCACATCCTGTATGTAGACACTAGTCACCTGCATTGCTCAGGTGGATTTTGGCCCATTCTTCCGCACACACACTCCTCACATCCTGTATGGAGAAACTAGTCGCCTGCATTGCTCAGGTGGATTTGGGTCCGTTCTTCCGCACACACTCCTCACATCCTGTATGGAGACACTTGTCGCCTGCATTGCTCAGGTGGATTTTGGCCCATTCTTCCACACACACTCCTCACATCCTGTATGGAGAAACTAGTCGCCTGCATTGCTCAGGTGGATTTGGGCCCATTCTTTCGCACACACACTCCTCACATCCTGTATGGAGACACTAGTCACCTGCATTGCTCAGGTGGATTTTGGCCCATTCTTCCGCACACACTCCTCACATCCTGTATGGAGACACTAGTCACCTGCATTGCTCAGGTGGATTTTGGCCCATTCTTCCGCACACGCTCCTCACATCCTGTATGGAGACACTAGTCGCCTGCATTGCTCAGGTGGATTTTGGTCCATTCTTCCGCACACACTCCTCACATCCTGTATGGAGAAACTAGTCGCCTGCATTGCTCAGGTGGATTTGGGCCCATTCTTCCGCACACACTCCTCACATCCTGTATGTAGACACTAGTCACCTGCATTGCTCAGGTGGATTTTGGCCCATTCTTCCGCACACACACTCCTCACATCCTGTATGGAGAAACTAGTCACCTGCATTGCTCAGGTGGATTTTGGTCCGTTCTTCCGCACACACTCCTCACATCCTGTATGGAGACACTTGTCGCCTGCATTGCTCAGGTGGATTTTGGCCCATTCTTCTGCACACACTCCTCACATCCTATATGGAGACACTAGTCACCTGCATTGCTCAGGTGGATTTTGGTCCATTCTTCCGCACACATTCCTCACATCCTGTATGGAGACACTAGTCTCCTGCATTGCTCAGGTGGATATTGGCCCATTCTTCCACACACACTCCTCACATCCTGTATGGAGAAACTAGTCGCCTGCATTGCTCAGGTGGATTTTGGTCCGTTCTTCCGCACACACTCCTCACATCCAGTATGGAGACACTAGTCACCTGCATTGCTCAGGTGGATTTTGGCCCATTCTTCCGCACACACTCCTCACATCCTGTATGGAGACACTAGTCGCCTGCATTGCTCAGGTGGATTCTGGCCCATTCTTCCGCACACACTCCTCACATCCTGTATGGAGACACTGGTCGCCTGCATTGCTCAGGTGGATTCTGGCCCATTCTTCCGCACACACTCCTCACATCCTGTATAGAGACACTGGTCGCCTTCATTGCTCAGGTGGATTTTGGTCCATTCTTCCGCACGTACACTCCTCACATCCCGTATGGAGACACTAGTCGCCTGCATTGCTCAGGTGTGGATTTGGGCCCATTCTTCCGCACACACACTCCTCACATCCTGTATGGAGACAGTAGTCACCTGCATTGCTCAGGTGGATTTTGGCCATTCTTCCGCACACACTCCTCACATCCTGTATGGAGACACTAGTCCCTGCATTGCTCAGGTGGATTTGGCCCATTCTTCCGCACACACTCCTCACATCCTGTATGGAGACACTAGTCGCCTGCATTGCTCAGGTGGATTTTGGCCCATTCTTCCACACACACTCCTCACATCCTGTATGGAGAAACTAGTCGCCTGCATTGCTCAGGTGGATTTTGGCCCATTCTTCCACACACACTCCTCACATCCTGTATGGAGACACTAGTCGCCTGCATTGCTCAGGTGGATTTGGGCCCATTCTTCCGCACACACTCCTCACATCCTGAATGGAGACACTAGTCACCTGCATTGCTCAGGTGGATTTCGGCCCATTCTTCCACACACACTCCTCACATCCTGTATGGAGACACTAGTCCCCTGCATTGCTCAGGTGGATTTTGGCCCATTCTTCCGCACACACACTCCTCACATCCTGTATGGAGAAACTAGTCGCCTGCATTGCTCAGGTGGATTTTGGCCCATTCTTCTACACACACTCCTCACATCCTGTATGGAGACACTAGTCGCCTGCATTGCTCAGGTGGATTTGGGCCCATTCTTCCGCACACATTCCTCACATCCTGTATGGAGACACTGGTCGCCTGCATTGCTCAGGTGGATTATGGCCCATTCTTCCGCACACACTCCTCACATCCTGAATGGAGACACTAGTCACCTGCATTGCTCAGGTGGATTTCGGCCCATTCTTCCACACACACTCCTCACATCCTGTATGGAGACACTAGTCCCCTGCATTGCTCAGGTGGATTTTGGCCCATTCTTCCGCACACACACTCCTGACATCCTGTATGGAGACACTGGTCGCCTGCATTGCTCAGGTGGATTTTGGCCCATTCTTCCGCACACACACTCCTGACATCCTGTATGGAGACACTAGTCGCCTGCATTGCTCAGGTGGATTTGGGCCCATTCTTCCGCACACACTCCTCACATCCTGAATGGAGACACTAGTCACCTGCATTGCTCAGGTGGATTTCGGCCCATTCTTCCACACACACTCCTCACATCCTGTATGGAGAAACTAGTCGCCTGCATTGCTCAGGTGGATTTTGGCCCATTCTTCCGCACACACTCCTCACATCCTGTATGGAGAAACTAGTCGCCTGCATTGCTCAGGTGGATTTTGGCCCATTCTTCCGCACACACTCCTCACATCCTGTATGGAGAAACTAGTCGCCTGCATTGCTCAGGTGGATTTTGGCCCATTCTTCCACACACACTCCTCACATCCTGTATGGAGAAACTAGTCGCCTGCATTGCTCAGGTGGATTTTGGCCCATTCTTCCGCACACGCTCCTCACATCCTGTATGGAGACACTAGTCGCCTGCATTGCTCAGGTGGATTTTGGCCCATTCTTCCACACACACTCCTCACATCCTGTATGGAGACACTAGCCGCCTGCATTCCTCAGGTGGATTTTGGCCCATTCTTCCACACACACTCCTCACATCCTGTATGGAGAAACTAGTCGCCTGCATTGCTCAGGTGGATTTTGGCCCATTCTTCCGCACACACTCCTCACATCCTGTATGGAGACACTAGTCGCCTGCATTGCTCAGGTGGATTTTGGCCCATTCTTCCACACACACTCCTCACATCCTGTATGGAGACACTAGTCGCCTGCATTGCTCAGGTGGATTTGGGCCCATTCTTCCGCACACACTCCTCACATCCTGTATGGAGACACTAGTCTCCTGCATTGCTCAGGTGGATTTTGGCCCATTCTTCCGCACACACAGTCCTCACATCCTGTATGGAGACACTAGTCACCTGCATTGCTCAGGTGGATTTTGGCCCATTCTTCCGCTCACACTCCTCACATCCTGTATGGAGACACTAGTCGCCTGCATTGCTCAGGTGGATTTTGGCCCATTCTTCCGCACACGCTCCTCACATCCTGTATGGAGACACTAGTCGCCTGCATTGCTCAGGTGGATTTTGTTCCATTCTTCCGCACACACTCCTCACATCCTGTATGGAGAAACTAGTCGCCTGCATTGCTCAGGTGGATTTGGGCCCATTCTTCCGCACACACTCCTCACATCCTGTATGTAGACACTAGTCACCTGCATTGCTCAGGTGGATTTTGGCCCATTCTTCCGCACACACACTCCTCACATCCTGTATGGAGAAACTAGTCGCCTGCATTGCTCAGGTGGATTTGGGTCCGTTCTTCCGCACACACTCCTCACATCCTGTATGGAGACACTTGTCGCCTGCATTGCTCAGGTGGATTTTGGCCCATTCTTCCACACACACTCCTCACATCCTGTATGGAGAAACTAGTCGCCTGCATTGCTCAGGTGGATTTGGGCCCATTCTTTCGCACACACACTCCTCACATCCTGTATGGAGACACTAGTCACCTGCATTGCTCAGGTGGATTTTGGCCCATTCTTCCGCACACACTCCTCACATCCTGTATGGAGACACTAGTCACCTGCATTGCTCAGGTGGATTTTGGCCCATTCTTCCGCACACGCTCCTCACATCCTGTATGGAGACACTAGTCGCCTGCATTGCTCAGGTGGATTTTGGTCCATTCTTCCGCACACACTCCTCACATCCTGTATGGAGAAACTAGTCGCCTGCATTGCTCAGGTGGATTTGGGCCCATTCTTCCGCACACACTCCTCACATCCTGTATGTAGACACTAGTCACCTGCATTGCTCAGGTGGATTTTGGCCCATTCTTCCGCACACACACTCCTCACATCCTGTATGGAGAAACTAGTCACCTGCATTGCTCAGGTGGATTTTGGTCCGTTCTTCCGCACACACTCCTCACATCCTGTATGGAGACACTTGTCGCCTGCATTGCTCAGGTGGATTTTGGCCTATTCTTCCGCACACACTCCTCGCATCCTGTATGGAGACACTAGTCGCCTGCATTGCTCAGGTGGATTTGGGCCCATTCTTCCGCACACACTCCTCACATCCTGTATGGAGACACTAGTCGCCTGCATTGCTCAGGTGGATTTTGGTCCGTTCTTCCGCACACACTCCTCACATCCTGTATGGAGACACTTGTCGCCTGCATTGCTCAGGTGGATTTTGGCCCATTCTTCTGCACACACTCCTCACATCCTATATGGAGACACTAGTCACCTGCATTGCTCAGGTGGATTTTGGTCCATTCTTCCGCACACATTCCTCACATCCTGTATGGAGACACTAGTCTCCTGCATTGCTCAGGTGGATATTGGCCCATTCTTCCACACACACTCCTCACATCCTGTATGGAGAAACTAGTCGCCTGCATTGCTCAGGTGGATTTTGGTCCGTTCTTCCGCACACACTCCTCACATCCAGTATGGAGACACTAGTCACCTGCATTGCTCAGGTGGATTTTGGCCCATTCTTCCGCACACACTCCTCACATCCTGTATGGAGACACTAGTCGCCTGCATTGCTCAGGTGGATTCTGGCCCATTCTTCCGCACACACTCCTCACATCCTGTATGGAGACACTGGTCGCCTGCATTGCTCAGGTGGATTCTGGCCCATTCTTCCGCACACACTCCTCACATCCTGTATAGAGACACTGGTCGCCTGCATTGCTCAGGTGGATTTTGGTCCATTCTTCCGCACGTACACTCCTCACATCCCGTATGGAGACACTAGTCGCCTGCATTGCTCAGGTGTGGATTTGGGCCCATTCTTCCGCACACACACTCCTCACATCCTGTATGGAGACAGTAGTCACCTGCATTGCTCAGGTGGATTTTGGCCATTCTTCCGCACACACTCCTCACATCCTGTATGGAGACACTAGTCCCTGCATTGCTCAGGTGGATTTGGCCCATTCTTCCGCACACACTCCTCACATCCTGTATGGAGACACTAGTCGCCTGCATTGCTCAGGTGGATTTTGGCCCATTCTTCCACACACACTCCTCACATCCTGTATGGAGAAACTAGTCGCCTGCATTGCTCAGGTGGATTTTGGCCCATTCTTCCACACACACTCCTCACATCCTGTATGGAGACACTAGTCGCCTGCATTGCTCAGGTAAATTTGGGCCCATTCTTCCGCACACACTCCTCACATCCTGAATGGAGACACTAGTCACCTGCATTGCTCAGGTGGATTTCAGCCCATTCTTCCACACACACTCCTCACATCCTGTATGGAGACACTAGTCCCCTGCATTGCTCAGGTGGATTTTGGCCCATTCTTCCGCACACACACTCCTCACATCCTGTATGGAGAAACTAGTCGCCTGCATTGCTCAGGTGGATTTTGGCCCATTCTTCTACACACACTCCTCACATCCTGTATGGAGACATTAGTCGCCTGCATTGCTCAGGTGGATTTGGGCCCATTCTTCCGCACACACTCCTCACATCCTGAATGGAGACACTAGTCACCTGCATTGCTCAGGTGGATTTTGGCCCATTCTTCTGCACACACTCCTCACATCCTATATGGAGACACTAGTCACCTGCATTGCTCAGGTGGATTTTGGTCCATTCTTCCGCACACATTCCTCACATCCTGTATGGAGACTCTAGTCTCCTGCATTGCTCAGGTGGATATTGGCCCATTCTTCCTCACACACTCCTCACATCCTGTATGGAGAAACTAGTCGCCTGCATTGCTCAGGTGGATTTTGGTCCGTTCTTCCGCACACACTCCTCACATCCAGTATGGAGACACTAGTCACCTGCATTGCTCAGGTGGATTTTGGCCCATTCTTCCGCACACACTCCTCACATCCTGTATGGAGACACTAGTCCCCTGCATTGCTCAGGTGGATTTTGGCCCATTCTTCCGCACACATTCCTCACATCCTGTATGGAGACACTGGTCGCCTGCATTGCTCAGGTGGATTTTGGCTTATTCTTCCGCACACACTCCTCACATCCTGTATGGAGACACTGGTCGCCTGCATTGCTCAGGTGGATTATGGCCCATTCTTCCGCACACATTCCTCACATCCTGTATGGAGACACTGGTCGCCTGCATTGCTCAGGTGGATTATGGCCCATTCTTCCGCACACACTCCTCACATCCTGAATGGAGAGACTAGTCACCTGCATTGCTCAGGTGGATTTCGGCCCATTCTTCCACACACACTCCTCACATCCTGTATGGAGACACTAGTCCCCTGCATTGCTCAGGTGGATTTTGGCCCATTCTTCCGCACACACACTCCTGACATCCTGTATGGAGACACTGGTCGCCTGCATTGCTCAGGTGGATTTTGGCCCATTCTTCCGCACACACACTCCTGACATCCTGTATGGAGACACTAGTCGCCTGCATTGCTCAGGTGGATTTGGGCCCATTCTTCCGCACACACTCCTCACATCCTGAATGGAGACACTAGTCACCTGCATTGCTCAGGTGGATTTCGGCCCATTCTTCCACACACACTCCTCACATCTTGTATGGAGACACTAGTCCCCTGCATTGCTCAGGTGGATTTTGGCCCATTCTTCCACACACACTCCTCACATCCTGTATGGAGAAACTAGTCGCCTGCATTGCTCAGGTGGATTTTGGCCCATTCTTCCGCACACCCTCCTCACATCCTGTATGGAGAAACTAGTCGCCTGCATTGCTCAGGTGGATTTTGGCCCATTCTTCCACACACACTCCTCACATCCTGTATGGAGACACTAGTCGCCTGCATTGCTAAGGTGGATTTGGGCCCATTCTTCCGCACACACTCCTCACATCCTGTATGGAGAAACTAGTCGCCTGCATTGCTCAGGTGGATTTTGGCCCATTCTTCCGCACACGCTCCTCACATCCTGTATGGAGACACTAGTCGCCTGCATTGCTCAGGTGGATTTTGGCCCATTCTTCCACACACACTCCTCACATCCTCTATGGAGACACTAGTCGCCTGCATTCCTCAGGTGGATTTTGGCCCATTCTTCCACACACACTCCTCACATCCTGTATGGAGAATCTAGTCGCCTGCATTGCTCAGGTGGATTTTGGCCCATTCTTCCGCACACACTCCTCACATCCTGTATGGAGACACTAGTCGCCTGCATTGCTCAGGTGGATTTTGGCCCATTCTTCCACACACACTCCTCACATCCTGTATGGAGACACTAGTCGCCTGCATTGCTCAGGTGGATTTGGGCCCATTCTTCCGCACACACTCCTCACATCCTGTATGGAGACACTAGTCTCCTGCATTGCTCAGGTGGATTTTGGCCCATTCTTCCGCACACACAGTCCTCACATCCTGTATGGAGACACTAGTCACCTGCATTGCTCAGGTGGATTTTGGCCCATTCTTCCGCACACACTCCTCACATCCTGTATGGAGACACTAGTCGCCTGCATTGCTCAGGTGGATTTTGGCCCATTCTTCCGCACACGCTCCTCACATCCTGTATGGAGACACTAGTCGCCTGCATTGCTCAGGTGGATTTTGGTCCATTCTTCCGCACACACTCCTCACATCCTGTATGGAGAAACTAGTCGCCTGCATTGCTCAGGTGGATTTGGGCCCATTCTTCCGCACACACTCCTCACATCCTGTATGTAGACACTAGTCACCTGCATTGCTCAGGTGGATTTTGGCCCATTCTTCCGCACACACACTCCTCACATCCTGTATGGAGAAACTAGTCGCCTGCATTGCTCAGGTGGATTTGGGTCCGTTCTTCCGCACACACTCCTCACATCCTGTATGGAGACACTTGTCGCCTGCATTGCTCAGGTGGATTTTGGCCCATTCTTCCACACACACTCCTCACATCCTGTATGGAGAAACTAGTCGCCTGCATTGCTCAGGTGGATTTGGGCCCATTCTTTCGCACACACTCCTCACATCCTGAATGGAGACACTAGTCGCCTGCATTGCTCAGGTGGATTTTGGTCCGTTCTTCCGCACACACTCCTCACATCCTGTATGGAGACACTAGTCACCTGCATTGCTCAGGTGGATATTGGCCCATTCTTCTACACACACTCCTCACATCCTGTATGGAGAAACTAGTCGCCTGCATTGCTCAGGTGGATTTTGGTCCGTTCTTCCGCACACACTCCTCACATCCAGTATGGAGACACTAGTCACCTGCATTGCTCAGGTGGATTTTAGCCCATTCTTCCGCACACACTCCTCACATCCTGTATGGAGACACTAGTCGCCTGCATTGCTCAGGTGGATTTTGGCTTATTCTTCCGCACACACTCCTCACATCCTGTATGGAGACACTGGTCGCTAGCATTGCTCAGGTGGATTATGGCCCATTCTTCCGCACACATTCCTCACTTCCTGTATGGAGACACTGGTCGCCTGCATTGCTCAGGTGGATTATGGCCCATTCTTCCGCACACATTCCTCACATCCTGTATTGAGACACTGGTCGCCTGCATTGCTCAGGTGGATTTTGGTCCATTCTTCCGCACACACTCCTCACATCCTGTATGGAGACACTAGTCGCCTGCATTGCTCAGGTGGATTTTGGCCCATTCTTCCGCACACACTCCTCACATCCTGTATGGAGACACTAGTGCATTGCTCAGGTGGATTCTGGCCCATTCTTCCGCACACACTCCTCACATCCTGTATGGAGACACTAGTCGCCTGCATTGCTCAGGTGGATTTTGGCCATTCTTCCGCACACACTCCTCACATCCTGTATGGAGACACTGGTCGCCTGCATTGCTCAGGTGGATTCTGGCCCATTCTTCCGCACACACTCCTCACATCCTGTATAAAGACACTGGTCGCCTGCATTGCTCAGGTGGATTTTGGTCCATTCTTCCGCACGTACACTCCTCACATCCCGTATGGAGACACTAGTCGCCTGCATTGCTCAGGTGTGGATTTAGGCCCATTCTTCCGCAAACACTCCTCACATCCTGTATGGAGACACTAGTCGCCTGCATTGCTCAGGTCGATTTCGGCCCATTCTTCCACACACACTCCTCACACCCTGTATGGAGACACTAGTCCCCTGCATTGCTCAGGTGGATTTTGGCCCATTCTTCCACACACACTCCTGACATCCTGTATGGAGACACTGGTCGCCTGCATTGCTCAGGTGGATTTGGGCCCATTCTTCCGCACACACTCCTCACATCCTGAATGGAGACACTAGTCACCTGCATTGCTCAGGTGGATTTCGGCCCATTCTTCCACACACACTCCTCACATCCTGTATGGAGACACTAGTCGCCTGCATTGCTCAGGTGGATTTGGGCCCATTCTTCCGCACACACTCCTCACATCCTGTATGGAGACACTAGTCGCCTGCATTGCTCAGGTGGATTTTGGCCCATTCTTCCGCACACACACTCCTGACATCCTGTATGGAGACACTAGTCGCCTGCATTGCTCAGGTGGATTTTGGCCCATTCTTCCGCACACACTCCTCACATCCTGTATGGAGACACTAGTCGCCTGCATTGCTCAGGTGGATTTGGGCCCATTCTTCCGCACACACTCCTCACATCCTGTATGGAGACACTAGTCGCCTGCATTGCTCAGGTGGATTTTGGCCCATTCTTCCGCACACACTCCTCACATCCTGTATGGAGACACTAGTCGTCTGCATTGCTCAGGTGGATTTTGGCCCATTCTTCCGCACACACACTCCTCACATCCTGTATGGAGACACTAGTCGCCTGCATTGCTCAGGTGGATTTTGGTCCGTTCTTCCGCACACACTCCTCACATCCAGTATGGAGACACTAGTCACCTGCATTGCTCAGGTGGATTTTGGCCCATTCTTCCGCACACACTCCTCACATCCTGTATGGAGACACTAGTCGCCTGCATTGCTCAGGTGGATTTTGGCTTATTCTTCTGCACACACTCCTCACATCCTGTATGGATACACTGGTCGCCTGCATTGCTCAGGTGGATTCTGGCCCATTCTTCCTCACACACTCCTCACATCCTGTATGGAGACACTGGTCGCCTGCATTGCTCAGGTGGATTTTGGCCCATTCTTCCACACACACACTCCTGACATCCTGTATGGAGACACTAGTCGCCTGCATTGCTCAGGTGGATTTTGGCCCATTCTTCCGCACACACTCCTCACATCCTGTATGGAGACACTAGTCACCTGCATTGCTCAGGTGGATTTCGGCCCATTCTTCCACACACACTCCTCACATCCTGTATGGAGACACTAGTCCCCTGCATTGCTCAGGTGGATTTTGGCCCATTCTTCCACACACACTCCTCACATCCTGTATGGAGAAACTAGTCACCTGCATTGCTCAGGTGGATTTTGGTCCATTCTTCCACACACACTCCTCACATCCTGTATGGAGACACTAGTCGCCTGCATTGCTCAGGTGGATTTTGGCCCATTCTTCCACACACACTCCTCACATCCTGTATGGAGACACTAGTCGCCTGCATTGCTCAGGTGGATTTGGGCCCATTCTTCCGCACACACTCCTCACATCCTGTATGGAGACACTAGTCTCCTGAATTGCTCAGGTGGATTTTGGCCCATTCTTCCGCACACACACTCCTCACATCCTGTATGGAGACACTAGTCACCTGCATTGCTCAGGTGGATTTTGGCCCATTCTTCCGCACACACTCCTCACATCCTGTATGGAGACACTAGTCGCCTGCATTGCTCAGGTGGATTTTGGCCCATTCTTCCGCACACGCTCCTCACATCCTGTATGGAGACACTAGTCGCCTGCATTGCTCAGGTGGATTTTGGTCCATTCTTCCGCACACACTCCTCACATCCTGTATGGAGAAACTAGTCGCCTGCATTGCTCAGGTGGATTTTGGCCCATTCTTCCGCACACGCTCCTCACATCCTGTATGGAGACACTAGTCGCCTGCATTGCTCAGGTGGATTTTGGTCCATTCTTCCGCACACACTCCTCACATCCTGTATGGAGACTCTAGTCTCCTGCATTGCTCAGGTGGATTTGGGCCCATTCTTCCGCACACACTCCTCACATCCTGTATGTAGACACTAGTCACCTGCATTGCTCAGGTGGATTATGGCCCATTCTTCCGCACACACACTCCTCACATCCTGTATGGAGAAACTAGTCGCCTGCATTGCTCAGGTGGATTTGGGTCCATTCTTACGCACACACTCCTCACATCCTGTATGGAGACACTTGTCGCCTGCATTGCTCAGGTGGATTTTGGCCCATTCTTCCACACACACTCCTCACATCCTGTATGGAGAAACTAGTCGCCTGCATTGCTCAGGTGGATTTGGGCCCATTCTTTCGCACACACTCCTCACATCCTGAATGGAGACAATAGTCGCCTGCATTGCTCAGGTGGATTTTGGTCCGTTCTTCCGCACACACTCCTCACATCCTGTATGGAGACACTAGTCACCTGCATTGCTCAGGTGGATATTGGCCCATTCTTCTACACACACTCCTCACATCCTGTATGGAGAAACTAGTCGCCTGCATTGCTCAGGTGGATTTTGGTCCGTTCTTCCGCACACACTCCTCACATCCAGTATGGAGACACTAGTCACCTGCATTGCTCAGGTGGATTTTAGCCCATTCTTCCGCACACACTCCTCACATCCTGTATGGAGACACTAGTCGCCTGCATTGCTCAGGTGGATTTTGGCTTATTCTTCCGCACACACTCCTCACATCCTGTATGGAGACACTGGTCGCTAGCATTGCTCAGGTGGATTATGGCCCATTCTTCCGCACACATTCCTCACTTCCTGTATGGAGACACTGGTCGCCTGCATTGCTCAGGTGGATTATGGCCCATTCTTCCGCACACATTCCTCACATCCTGTATTGAGACACTGGTCGCCTGCATTGCTCAGGTGGATTTTGGTCCATTCTTCCGCACACACTCCTCACATCCTGTATGGAGACACTAGTCGCCTGCATTGCTCAGGTGGATTTTGGCCCATTCTTCCGCACACACTCCTCACATCCTGTATGGAGACACTAGTGCATTGCTCAGGTGGATTCTGGCCCATTCTTCCGCACACACTCCTCACATCCTGTATGGAGACACTAGTCGCCTGCATTGCTCAGGTGGATTTTGGCCATTCTTCCGCACACACTCCTCACATCCTGTATGGAGACACTGGTCGCCTGCATTGCTCAGGTGGATTCTGGCCCATTCTTCCGCACACACTCCTCACATCCTGTATAAAGACACTGGTCGCCTGCATTGCTCAGGTGGATTTTGGTCCATTCTTCCGCACGTACACTCCTCACATCCCGTATGGAGACACTAGTCGCCTGCATTGCTCAGGTGTGGATTTAGGCCCATTCTTCCGCAAACACTCCTCACATCCTGTATGGAGACACTAGTCGCCTGCATTGCTCAGGTCGATTTCGGCCCATTCTTCCACACACACTCCTCACACCCTGTATGGAGACACTAGTCCCCTGCATTGATCAGGTGGATTTTGGCCCATTCTTCCACACACACTCCTGACATCCTGTATGGAGACACTGGTCGCCTGCATTGCTCAGGTGGATTTGGGCCCATTCTTCCGCACACACTCCTCACATCCTGAATGGAGACACTAGTCACCTGCATTGCTCAGGTGGATTTCGGCCCATTCTTCCACACACACTCCTCACATCCTGTATGGAGACACTAGTCGCCTGCATTGCTCAGGTGGATTTGGGCCCATTCTTCCGCACACACTCCTCACATCCTGTATGGAGACACTAGTCGCCTGCATTGCTCAGGTGGATTTTGGCCCATTCTTCCGCACACACACTCCTGACATCCTGTATGGAGACACTAGTCGCCTGCATTGCTCAGGTGGATTTTGGCCCATTCTTCCGCACACACTCCTCACATCCTGTATGGAGACACTAGTCGCCTGCATTGCTCAGGTGGATTTGGGCCCATTCTTCCGCACACACTCCTCACATCCTGTATGGAGACACTAGTCGCCTGCATTGCTCAGGTGGATTTTGGCCCATTCTTCCGCACACACTCCTCACATCCTGTATGGAGACACTAGTCGTCTGCATTGCTCAGGTGGATTTTGGCCCATTCTTCCGCACACACACTCCTCACATCCTGTATGGAGACACTAGTCGCCTGCATTGCTCAGGTGGATTTTGGTCCGTTCTTCCGCACACACTCCTCACATCCAGTATGGAGACACTAGTCACCTGCATTGCTCAGGTGGATTTTGGCCCATTCTTCCGCACACACTCCTCACATCCTGTATGGAGACACTAGTCGCCTGCATTGCTCAGGTGGATTTTGGCTTATTCTTCTGCACACACTCCTCACATCCTGTATGGATACACTGGTCGCCTGCATTGCTCAGGTGGATTCTGGCCCATTCTTCCGCACACACTCCTCACATCCTGTATGGAGACACTGGTCGCCTGCATTGCTCAGGTGGATTTTGGCCCATTCTTCCACACACACACTCCTGACATCCTGTATGGAGACACTAGTCGCCTGCATTGCTCAGGTGGATTTTGGCCCATTCTTCCGCACACACTCCTCACATCCTGTATGGAGACACTAGTCACCTGCATTGCTCAGGTGGATTTTGGCCCATTCTTCCACACACACTCCTCACATCCTGTATGGAGACACTAGTCCCCTGCATTGCTCAGGTGGATTTTGGCCCATTCTTCCACACACACTCCTCACATCCTGTATGGAGAAACTAGTCACCTGCATTGCTCAGGTGGATTTTGGTCCATTCTTCCACACACACTCCTCACATCCTGTATGGAGACACTAGTCGCCTGCATTGCTCAGGTGGATTTTGGCCCATTCTTCCACACACACTCCTCACATCCTGTATGGAGACACTAGTCGCCTGCATTGCTCAGGTGGATTTGGGCCCATTCTTCCGCACACACTCCTCACATCCTGTATGGAGACACTAGTCTCCTGAATTGCTCAGGTGGATTTTGGCCCATTCTTCCGCACACACACTCCTCACATCCTGTATGGAGACACTAGTCACCTGCATTGCTCAGGTGGATTTTGGCCCATTCTTCCGCACACACTCCTCACATCCTGTATGGAGACACTAGTCGCCTGCATTGCTCAGGTGGATTTTGGCCCATTCTTCCGCACACGCTCCTCACATCCTGTATGGAGACACTAGTCGCCTGCATTGCTCAGGTGGATTTTGGTCCATTCTTCCGCACACACTCCTCACATCCTGTATGGAGAAACTAGTCGCCTGCATTGCTCAGGTGGATTTTGGCCCATTCTTCCGCACACGCTCCTCACATCCTGTATGGAGACACTAGTCGCCTGCATTGCTCAGGTGGATTTTGGTCCATTCTTCCGCACACACTCCTCACATCCTGTATGGAGACTCTAGTCTCCTGCATTGCTCAGGTGGATTTGGGCCCATTCTTCCGCACACACTCCTCACATCCTGTATGTAGACACTAGTCACCTGCATTGCTCAGGTGGATTTTGGCCCATTCTTCCGCACACACACTCCTCACATCCTGTATGGAGAAACTAGTCGCCTGCATTGCTCAGGTGGATTTGGGTCCATTCTTACGCACACACTCCTCACATCCTGTATGGAGACACTTGTCGCCTGCATTGCTCAGGTGGATTTTGGCCCATTCTTCCACACACACTCCTCACATCCTGTATGGAGAAACTAGTCGCCTGCATTGCTCAGGTGGATTTGGGACCATTCTTCCGCACACACTCCTCACATCCTGTATGGAGACACTAGTCGCCTGCATTGCTCAGGTGGATTTTGGTCCGTTCTTCCGCACACACTCCTCACATCCTGTATGGAGACACTTGTCGCCTGCATTGCTCAGGTGGATTTTGGCCCATTCTTCTGCACACACTCCTCACATCCTGTATGGAGACACTAGTCGCCTGCATTGCTCAGGTGGATTTTGGTCCATTCTTCCGCACACATTCCTCACATCCTGTATTGAGACACTAGTCTCCTGCATTGCTCAGGTGGATATTGGCCCATTCTTCCACACACACTCCTCACATCCTGTATGGAGAAACTAGTCGCCTGCATTGCTCACGTGGATTTTGGTCCGTTCTTCCGCACACACTCCTCACATCCAGTATGGAGACACTAGTCACCTGCATTGCTCAGGTGGATTTTGGCCCATTCTTCCGCACACACTCCTCACATGCTGTATGGAGACACTAGTCGCCTGCATTGCTCAGGTGGATTTTGGCTTATTCTTCCGCACACACTCCTCACATCCTGTATGGAGACACTGGTCGCATGCATTGCTCAGGTGGATTTTGGCTTATTCTTCCGCACACACTCCTCACATCCTGTATGGAGACACTGGTCGCCTGCATTGCTCAGGTGGATTCTGGCCCATTCTTCCGCACACACTCCTCACATCCTGTATGGAGACACTGGTCGCCTGCATTGCTCAGGTGGATTCTGGCCCATTCTTCCGCACACACTCCTCACATCCTGTATGGAGACACTATTCGCCTGCATTGCTCAGGTGGATTTTGGCCATTCTTCCGCACACACTCCTCACATCCTGTATGGAGACACTATTCGCCTGCATTGCTCAGGTGGATTTTGGCCATTCTTCCGCACACACTCCTCACATCCTGTATGGAGACACTGGTCGCCTGAATTGCTCAGGTGGATTCTGGCCCATTCTTCCGCACACACTCCTCACATCCTGTATGGAGACACTGGTCGCCTGCATTGCTCAGGTGGATTCTGGCCCATTCTTCCGCACACACTCCTCACATCCTGTATAGAGACACTGGTCGCCTGCATTGCTCAGGTGGATTTTGGTCCATTCTTCCGCACGTACACTCCTCACATCCCGTATGGAGACACTAGTCGCCTGCATTGCTCAGGTGTGGATTTGGGCCCATTCTTCCGCAAACACTCCTCACATCCTGTATGGAAACACTAGTCGCCTGCATTGCTCAGGTGGATTTCGGCCCATTCTTCCACACACACTCCTCACACCCTGTATGGAGACACTAGTCCCCTGCATTGCTCAGGTGGATTTTGGCCCATTCTTCCACACACACTCCTGACATCCTGTATGGAGACACTGGTCGCCTGCATTGCTCAGGTGGATTTGGGTCCATTCTTCCGCACACACTCCTCACATCCTGAATGGAGACACTAGTCACCTGCATTGCTCAGGTGGATTTCGGCCCATTCTTCCACACACACTCCTCACATCCTGTATGGAGACACTAGTCGCCTGCATTGCTCAGGTGGATTTGGGCCCATTCTTCCGCACACACTCCTCACATCCTGTATGGAGACACTAGTCGCCTGCATTGCTCAGGTGGATTTTGGTCCGTTCTTCCGCACACACTCCTCACATCCAGTATGGAGACACTAGTCACCTGCATTGCTCAGGTGGATTTTGGCCCATTCTTCCGCACACACTCCTCACATCCTGTATGGAGACACTAGTCGCCTGCATTGCTCAGGTGGATTTTGGCTTATTCTTCCGCACACACTCCTCACATCTTGTATAGAGACACTGGTCGCCTGCATTGCTCAGGTGGATTCTGGCCCATTCTTCCGCACACACTCCTCACATCCTGTATGGAGACACTGGTCGCCTGCATTGCTCAGGTGGATTCTGGCCCATTCTTCCGCACACACTCCTCACATCCTGTATGGAGACACTAGTCGCCTGCATTGCTCAGGTGGATTTTGGTCCGTTCTTCCACACACACTCCTCACATCCTGTATGGAGACACTAGTCGCCTGCATTGCTCAGGTGGATTCTGGCCCATTCTTCCGCACACACTCCTCACATCCTGTATGGAGACACTGGTCGCCTGCATTGCTCAGGTGGATTCTGGCCCATTCTTCCGCACACACTCCTCACATCCTGTATAGAGACACTGGTCGCCAGCATTGCTCAGGTGGATTTTGGCCCATTCTTCCGCACACACACTCCTCACATCCTGTATGGAGACACTAGTCACCTGCATTGCTCAGGTGGATTTTGGCCCATTCTTCCGCACACACTCCTCACATCCTGTATGGAGACACTAGTCGCCTGCATTGCTCAGGTGGATTTTGGCCCATTCTTCCGCACACGCTCCTCACATCCTGTATGGAGACACTAGTCGCCTGCATTGCTCAGGTGGATTTTGGTCCATTCTTCCGCACACACTCCTCACATCCTGTATGGAGAAACTAGTCGCCTGCATTGCTCAGGTGGATTTGGGCCTATTCTTCCGCACACACTCCTCTCATCCTGTATGTAGACACTAGTCACCTGCATTGCTCAGGTGGATTTTGGCCCATTCTTCCGCACACACACTCCTCACATCCTGTATAGAGAAACTAGTCGCCTGCATTGCTCAGGTGGATTTGGGTCCGTTCTTCCGCACACACTCCTCACATCCTGTATGGAGACACTTGTCGCCTGCATTGCTCAGGTGGATTTTGGCCCATTCTTCCACACACACTCCTCACATCCTGTATGGAGAAACTAGTCGCCTGCATTGCTCAGGTGGATTTGGGCCCATTCTTCCGCACACACTCCTCACATCCTGTATGGAGACACTAGTCGCCTGCATTGCTCAGGTGGATTTTGGTCCGTTCTTCCGCACACACTCCTCACATCCTGTATGGAGACACTTGTCGCCTGCATTGCTCAGGTGGATTTTGGTCCGTTCTTCCACACACACTCCTCACATCCTGTATGGAGACACTAGTCGCCTGCATTGCTCAGGTGGATTCTGGCCCATTCTTCCGCACACACTCCTCACATCCTGTATGGAGACACTGGTCGCCTGCATTGCTCAGGTGGATTCTGGCCCATTCTTCCGCACACACTCCTCACATCCTGTATAGAGACACTGGTCGCCAGCATTGCTCAGGTGGATTTTGGCCCATTCTTCCGCACACACACTCCTCACATCCTGTATGGAGACACTAGTCACCTGCATTGCTCAGGTGGATTTTGGCCCATTCTTCCGCACACACTCCTCACATCCTGTATGGAGACACTAGTCGCCTGCATTGCTCAGGTGGATTTTGGCCCATTCTTCCGCACACGCTCCTCACATCCTGTATGGAGACACTAGTCGCCTGCATTGCTCAGGTGGATTTTGGTCCATTCTTCCGCACACACTCCTCACATCCTGTATGGAGAAACTAGTCGCCTGCATTGCTCAGGTGGATTTGGGCCTATTCTTCCGCACACACTCCTCTCATCCTGTATGTAGACACTAGTCACCTGCATTGCTCAGGTGGATTTTGGCCCATTCTTCCGCACACACACTCCTCACATCCTGTATAGAGAAACTAGTCGCCTGCATTGCTCAGGTGGATTTGGGTCCGTTCTTCCGCACACACTCCTCACATCCTGTATGGAGACACTTGTCGCCTGCATTGCTCAGGTGGATTTTGGCCCATTCTTCCACACACACTCCTCACATCCTGTATGGAGAAACTAGTCGCCTGCATTGCTCAGGTGGATTTGGGCCCATTCTTCCGCACACACTCCTCACATCCTGTATGGAGACACTAGTCGCCTGCATTGCTCAGGTGGATTTTGGTCCGTTCTTCCGCACACACTCCTCACATCCTGTATGGAGACACTTGTCGCCTGCATTGCTCAGGTGGATTTTGGCCCATTCTTCTGCACACACTCCTCACATCCTATATGGAGACACTAGTCACCTGCATTGCTCAGGTGGATTTTGGTCCATTCTTCCGCACACATTCCTCACATCCTGTATGGAGACACTAGTCACCTGCATTGCTCAGGTGGATTTTGGTCCATTCTTCCGCACACACTCCTCACATCCTGTATGGAGACACTAGTCTCCTGCATTGCTCAGGTGGATATTGGCCCATTCTTCCACACACACTCCTCACATCCTGTATGGAGACACTAGTCACCTGCATTGCTCAGGTGGATTTTGGTCCATTCTTCCGCACACATTCCTCAAATCCAGTATGGAGACACTAGTCACCTGCATTGCTCAGGTGGATTTTGGCCCATTCTTCCGCACACACTCCTCACATCCTGTATGGAGACACTAATCACCTGCATTGCTCAGGTGGATTTTGGTCCATTCTTCCGCACACACTCCTCATATCCTGTATGGAGACACTGGTCGCCTGCATTGATCAGGTGGATTCTGGCCCATTCTTCCGCACACACTCCTCACATCCTGTATAGAGACACTGGTCGCCTGCATTGCTCAGGTGGATTTTGGTCCATTCTTCCGCACGTACACTCCTCACATCCCGTATGGAGACACTAGTCGCCTGCATTGCTCAGGTGTGGATTTGGGCCCATTCTTCCGCAAACACTCCTCACATCCTGTATGGAGACACTAGTCGCCTGCATTGCTCAGGTGGATTTTGGACCATTCTTCCTCCGCACACACTCCTCACATCCTGTATGGAGACACTAGTCACCTGCATTGCTCAGGTGGATTTTGGCCCATTTTTCCGCACACACTCCTCACATCCTGTATGGAGACACTAGTCGCCTGCATTGCTCAGGTGGATTTGGGCCCATTCTTCCGCACACACTCCTCACATCCTGTATGGAGACACTAGTCGCCTGCATTGCTCAGGTGGATTTCGGCCCATTCTTCCGCACACACTCCTCACATCCTGTATGGAGACACTAGTCACCTGCATTGCTCAGGTGGGATTTTGGCCCATTCTTCTGCACACACTCCTCACATCCTGTATGGAGACACTAGTCACCTGCATTGCTCAGGTGGATTTTGGCCCATTCTTCTGCACACACTCCTCACATCCTGTATGGAGACACTAGTCGCCTGCATTGCTGAGGTGGATTTTGGCCCATTCTTCCTCACACACTCCTCACATCCTGTATGGAGACACTAGTCGCCTGCATTGCTCAGGTGGATTCGGCCCATTCTTCCGCACACACTCCTCACATCTTGTATGGAGACACTAGTCGCCTGCATTGCTCAGGTGGATTTTGGTCCATTCTTCCGCACACACTCCTCACATCCTGTATGGAGACACTAGTCCTCTGCATTGCTCAGGTGGATTTTGACTCATTCTTCCGCACACACTCCTCACATCCTGTATGGAGACACTAGTCACCTGCATTGCTCAGGTAGATTTGGGCCCATTCTTCCGCACACACTCCTCATATCCTGTATGGAGACACTAGTCGCTTGCATTGCTCAGGTGAATTTTGGCCCATTCTTCCACACACACTCCTCACATCCTGTATGGAGACACTGGTCCCTGCATTGCTCAGGTGGATTTTGGTCCATTCTTCCATACACACTCCTCACATCCTGTATGGAGACACTAGTCGCTTGCATTGCTCAGGTGAATTTTGGCCCATTCTTCTGCACACACTCCTCACATCCTGTATGGAGACACTAGTCGCCTGCATTGCTCAGGTGGATTTTGGCCCATTCTTCCGCACACACTCTTCACATCCTGTATGGAGACACTTGTCGCCTGCATTGCACAGGTGGATTTTGGCCCATTCTTCCGCACACACTCCTCACATCCTGTATGGAGACACTAGTCGCCTGCATTGCTCAGGTGGATTTTGGCCCATTCTTCCGCACACACTCCTCACATCCTGTATGGAGACACTGGTCGCCTGCATTGCTCAGGTGGATTTTGGCCCATTCTTCCGCACACACACTCCTGACATCCTGTATGGAGACACTAGTCACCTGCATTGCTCAGGTGGATTTTGGCCCATTCTTCCGCACACACACTCCTGACATCCTGTATGGAGACACTAGTCGCCTGCATTGCTCAGGTGGATTTTGGCCCATTCTTCCGCACACACTCCTCACATCCTGTATGGAGACACTAGTCGCCTGCATTGCTCAGGTGGATTTTGGCCCATTCTTCCGCACACACTCCTCACATCCTGTATGGAGACACTAGTCGCCTGCATTGCTCAGGTGGATTTTGGCCCATTCTTCCGCACACACTCCTCACATCCTGTATGGAGACACTAGTCGCCTGCATTGCTCAGGTGGATTTTGGCCCATTCTTCCGCACACACTCCTCACATCCTGTATGGAGACACTAGTTGCCTGCATTGCTCAGGTGGATTTTGGCCCATTCTTCCGCACACACTCTTCACATCCTGTATGGAGACACTAGTCATCTGCATTGTTCAGGTGGATTTCGGCCCATTCTTCCACACACACTCCTCACATCCTGTATGGAGACACTAGTCCCCTGCATTGCTCAGGTGGATTTTGGCCCATTCTTCCGCACACACACTCCTCACATCCTGTATGGAGAAACTAGTCGCCTGCATTGCTCAGGTGGATTTTGGCCCATTCTTCCACACACACTCCTCACATCCTGTATGGAGACACTAGTCGCCTGCATTGCTCAGGTGGATTTGGGCCCATTCTTCCGCACACACTCCTCACATCCTGTATGGAGACACTAGTCTCCTGCATTGCTCAGGTGGATTTTGGCCCATTCTTCCGCACACACACTCCTCACATCCTGTATGGAGACACTAGTCACCTGCATTGCTCAGGTGGATTTTGGCCCATTCTTCCGCACACACTCCTCACATCCTGTATGGAGACACTAGTCGCCTGCATTGCTCAGGTGGATTTTGGCCCATTCTTCCGCACACGCTCCTCACATCCTGTATGGAGACACTAGTCGCCTGCATTGCTCAGGTGGATTTTGGTCCATTCTTCCGCACACACTCCTCACATCCTGTATGGAGAAACTAGTCGCCTGCATTGCTCAGGTGGATTTGGGCCCATTCTTCCGCACACACTCCTCACATCCTGTATGGAGACACTGGTCACCTGCATTGCTCAGGTGGATTTTGGCCCATTCTTCCGCACACACACTCCTCACATCCTGTATGGAGAAACTAGTCGCCTGCATTGCTCAGGTGGATTTGGGTCCGTTCTTCCGCACACACTCCTCACATCCTGTATGGAGACACTTGTCGCCTGCATTGCTCAGGTGGATTTTGGCCCATTCTTCCACACACACTCCTCACATCCTGTATGGAGAAACTAGTCGCCTGCATTGCTCAGGTGGATTTGGGACCATTCTTCCGCACACACTCCTCACATCCTGTATGTAGACACTAGTCGCCTGCATTGCTCAGGTGGATTTTGGTCCGTTCTTCCGCACACACTCCTCACATCCTGTATGGAGACACTTGTCGCCTGCATTGCTCAGGTGGATTTTGGCCCATTCTTCTGCACACACTCCTCACATCCTATATGGAGACACTAGTCATCTGCATTGCTCAGGTGGATTTTGGTCCATTCTTCCGCACACACTCCTCACATCCTGTATGGAGACACTGGTCGCCTGCATTGCTCAGGTGGATTCTGGCCCATTCTTCCGCACACACTCCTCACATCCTGTATAGAGACACTGGTCGCCTGCATTGCTCAGGTGGATTTTGGCCATTCTTCCGCACACACTCCTCACATCCTGTATGGAGACACTATTCGCCTGCATTGCTCAGGTGGATTTTGGCCATTCTTCCGCACACACTCCTCACATCCTGTATGGAGACACTGGTCGCCTGCATTGCTCAGGTGGATTCTGGCCCATTCTTCCGCACACACTCCTCACATCCTGTATGGAGACACTGGTCGCCTGCATTGCTCAGGTGGATTCTGGCCCATTCTTCCGCACACACTCCTCACATCCTGTATAGAGACACTGGTCGCCTGCATTGCTCAGGTGGATTTTGGTCCATTCTTCAGCACGTACACTCCTCACATCCTGTATGGAGACACTAGTCGCTTGCATTGCTCAGGTGAATTTTGGCCCATTCTTCCACACACACTCCTCACATCCTGTATGGAGACACTGGTCCCTGCATTGCTCAGGTGGATTTTGGTCCATTCTTCCATACACACTCCTCACATCCTGTATGGAGACACTAGTCGCTTGCATTGCTCAGGTGAATTTTGGCCCATTCTTCTGCACACACTCCTCACATCCTGTATGGAGACACTAGTCGCCTGCATTGCTCAGGTGGATTTTGGCCCATTCTTCCGCACACACTCTTCACATCCTGTATGGAGACACTTGTCGCCTGCATTGCACAGGTGGATTTTGGCCCATTCTTCCGCACACACTCCTCACATCCTGTATGGAGACACTAGTCGCCTGCATTGCTCAGGTGGATTTTGGCCCATTCTTCCGCACACACTCCTCACATCCTGTATGGAGACACTGGTCGCCTGCATTGCTCAGGTGGATTTTGGCCCATTCTTCCGCACACACACTCCTGACATCCTGTATGGAGACACTAGTCACCTGCATTGCTCAGGTGGATTTTGGCCCATTCTTCCGCACACACACTCCTGACATCCTGTATGGAGACACTAGTCGCCTGCATTGCTCAGGTGGATTTTGGCCCATTCTTCCGCACACACTCCTCACATCCTGTATGGAGACACTAGTCGCCTGCATTGCTCAGGTGGATTTTGGCCCATTCTTCCGCACACACTCCTCACATCCTGTATGGAGACACTAGTCGCCTGCATTGCTCAGGTGGATTTTGGCCCATTCTTCCGCACACACTCCTCACATCCTGTATGGAGACACTAGTCGCCTGCATTGCTCAGGTGGATTTTGGCCCATTCTTCCGCACACACTCCTCACATCCTGTATGAAGACACTAGTTGCCTGCATTGCTCAGGTGGATTTTGGCCCATTCTTCCGCACACACTCTTCACATCCTGTATGGAGACACTAGTCATCTGCATTGTTCAGGTGGATTTCGGCCCATTCTTCCACACACACTCCTCACATCCTGTATGGAGACACTAGTCCCCTGCATTGCTCAGGTGGATTTTGGCCCATTCTTCCGCACACACACTCCTCACATCCTGTATGGAGAAACTAGTCGCCTGCATTGCTCAGGTGGATTTTGGCCCATTCTTCCACACACACTCCTCACATCCTGTATGGAGACACTAGTCGCCTGCATTGCTCAGGTGGATTTGGGCCCATTCTTCCGCACACACTCCTCACATCCTGTATGGAGACACTAGTCTCCTGCATTGCTCAGGTGGATTTTGGCCCATTCTTCCGCACACACACTCCTCACATCCTGTATGGAGACACTAGTCACCTGCATTGCTCAGGTGGATTTTGGCCCATTCTTCCGCACACACTCCTCACATCCTGTATGGAGACACTAGTCGCCTGCATTGCTCAGGTGGATTTTGGCCCATTCTTCCGCACACGCTCCTCACATCCTGTATGGAGACACTAGTCGCCTGCATTGCTCAGGTGGATTTTGGTCCATTCTTCCGCACACACTCCTCACATCCTGTATGGAGAAACTAGTCGCCTGCATTGCTCAGGTGGATTTGGGCCCATTCTTCCGCACACACTCCTCACATCCTGTATGGAGACACTGGTCACCTGCATTGCTCAGGTGGATTTTGGCCCATTCTTCCGCACACACTCCTCACATCCTGTATGGAGACACTAGTCGCCTGCATTGCTCAGGTGGATTTTGGCCCATTCTTCCGCACACACTCCTCACATCCTGTATGGAGAAACTAGTCGCCTGCATTGCTCAGGTGGATTTGGGTCCGTTCTTCCGCACACACTCCTCACATCCTGTATGGAGACACTTGTCGCCTGCATTGCTCAGGTGGATTTTGGCCCATTCTTCCACACACACTCCTCACATCCTGTATGGAGAAACTAGTCGCCTGCATTGCTCAGGTGGATTTGGGACCATTCTTCCGCACACACTCCTCACATCCTGTATGGAGACACTAGTCGCCTGCATTGCTCAGGTGGATTTTGGTCCGTTCTTCCGCACACACTCCTCACATCCTGTATGGAGACACTTGTCGCCTGCATTGCTCAGGTGGATTTTGGCCCATTCTTCTGCACACACTCCTCACATCCTATATGGAGACACTAGTCATCTGCATTGCTCAGGTGGATTTTGGTCCATTCTTCCGCACACACTCCTCACATCCTGTATGGAGACACTAGTCATCTGCATTGCTCAGGTGGATTTGGCCCATTCTTCCGCACACATTCCTCACATCCTGTATGGAGACACTAGTCTCCTGCATTGCTCAGGTGGATATTGGCCCATTCTTCCACACACACTCCTCACATCCTGTATGGAGACACTAGTCGCCTGCATTGCTCAGGTGGATTTTGGCTTATTCTTCCGCACACACTCCTCACATCCTGTATGGAGACACTAGTCACCTGCATTGCTCAGGTGGATTCTGGCCCATTCTTCCGCACACACTCCTCACATCCTGTATGGAGACACTGGTCGCCTGCATTGCTCAGGTGGATTCTGGCCCATTCTTCCGCACACACTCCTCACATCCTGTATAGAGACACTGGTCGCCTGCATTGCTCAGGTGGATTTTGGCCATTCTTCCGCACACACTCCTCACATCCTGTATGGAGACACTATTCGCCTGCATTGCTCAGGTGGATTTTGGCCATTCTTCCGCACACACTCCTCACATCCTGTATGGAGACACTGATCGCCTGCATTGCTCAGGTGGATTCTGGCCCATTCTTCCGCACACACTCCTCACATCCTGTATGGAGACACTGGTCGCCTGCATTGCTCAGGTGGATTCTGGCCCATTCTTCCGCACACACTCCTCACATCCTGTATAGAGACACTGGTCGCCTGCATTGCTCAGGTGGATTTTGGTCCATTCTTCAGCACGTACACTCCTCACATCCCGTATGGAGACACTAGTCGCCTGCATTGCTCAGGTGTGGATTTGGGCCCATTCTTCCGCAAACACTCCTCACATCCTGTATGGAGACACTAGTCGCCTGCATTGCTCAGGTGGATTTCGGCCCATTCTTCCACACACACTCCTCACACCCTGTATGGAGACACTAGTCCCCTGCATTGCTCAGGTGGATTTTGGCCCATTTTTCCACACACACTCCTCACATCCTGTATGGAGACACTAGTCGCCTGCATTGCTCAGGTGGATTTGGGCCCATTCTTCCGCACACACTCCTCACATCCTGTATGGAGACACTAGTCGCCTGCATTGCTCAGGTGGATTTTGGCTTATTCTTCCGCACACACTCCTCACATCCTGTATGGAGACACTGGTCGCCTGCATTGCTCAGGTGGATTCTGGCCCATTCTTCCGCACACACTCCTCACATCCTGTATGGAGACACTGGTCGCCTGCATTGCTCATGTGGATTCTGGCCCATTCTTCCGCACACACTCCTCACATCCTGTATGGAGACACTAGTCGCCTGCATTGCTCAGGTGGATTTTGCCCATTCTTCCGCACACACTCCTCACATCCTGTATGGAGACTCTGGTCGCCTGCATTGCTCAGGTGGATTCTGGCCCATTCTTCCGCACACACTTCTCACATCCTGTATGGAGACACTGGTCGCCTGCATTGCTCAGGTGGATTCTGGCCCATTCTTCCGCACACACTCCTCACATCCTGTATAGAGACACTGGTCGCCTGCATTGCTCAGGTGGATTTTGGTCCATTTTTCCGCACGTACACTCCTCACATCCCGTATGGAGACACTAGTCGCCTGCATTGCTCAGGTGTGGATTTGGGCCCATTCTTCCGCAAACACTCCTTACATCCTGTATGGAGACACTAGTCGCCTGCATTGCTCAGGTGGATTTCGGCCCATTCTTCCGCACACACTCCTCACATCCTGTATGGAGACACTAGTCCCCTGCATTGCTCAGGTGGATTTTGGCCCATTCTTCCACACACACTCCTGACATCCTGTATGGAGACACTGGTCGCCTGCATTGCTCAGGTGGATTTGGGCCCATTCTTCCGCACACACTCCTCACATCCTGAATGGAGACACTAGTCACCTGCATTGCTCAGGTGGATTTCGGCCCATTCTTCCACACACACTCCTCACATCCTGTATGGAGACACTAGTCACCTGCATTGCTCAGGTGGATTTTGGTCCATTCCTCCGTACACACTCCTCACATCCTGTATGGAGACACTAGTCTCCTGCATTGCTCAGGTGGATTTTGGCCCATTCTTCCGCACACACTCCTCACATCCTATATGGAGACACTAGTCGCCTGCATTGCTCAGGTGGGATTTTGGCCCATTCTTCCACACACACTCCTCACATTCTGTATGGAGACACTAGTCTCCTGCATTGCTCAGGTGGATTTTGGCCCATTCTTCCGCACACACTCCTCACATCCTATATGGAGACACTAGTCGCCTGCATTGCTCAGGTGGGATTTTGGCCCATTCTTCCACACACACTCCTCACATTCTGTATGGAGACACTAGTCTCCTGCATTGCTCAGGTGGATTTTGGCCCATTCTTCCGCACACACACTCCTCACATCCTGTATGGAGACACTAGTCACCTGCATTGCTCAGGTGGATTTTGGCCCATTCTTCCGCACACACACTCCTCACATCCTATATGGAGACACTAGTCGCCTGCATTGCTCAGGTGGGATTTTGGCCCATTCTTCCACACACACTCCTCACATTCTGTATGGAGACACTAGTCTCCTGCATTGCTCAGGTGGATTTTGGCCCATTCTTCCGCACACACACTCCTCACATCCTGTATGGAGACACTAGTCACCTGCATTGCTCAGGTGGATTTTGGCCCATTCTTCCGCACACACTCCTCACATCCTGTATGGAGACACTAGTCGCCTGCATTGCTCAGGTGGATTTTGGCCCATTCTTCCGCACACGCTCCTCACATCCTGTATGGAGACACTAGTCGCCTGCATTGCTCAGGTGGGATTTTGGCCCATTCTTCCACACACACTCCTCACATTCTGTATGGAGACACTAGTCTCCTGCATTGCTCAGGTGGATTTTGGCCCATTCTTCCGCACACACTCCTCACATCCTATATGGAGACACTAGTCGCCTGCATTGCTCAGGTGGGATTTTGGCCCATTCTTCCACACACACTCCTCACATTCTGTATGGAGACACTAGTCTCCTGCATTGCTCAGGTGGATTTTGGCCCATTCTTCCGCACACACACTCCTCACATCCTGTATGGAGACACTAGTCACCTGCATTGCTCAGGTGGATTTTGGCCCATTCTTCCGCACACACACTCCTCACATCCTATATGGAGACACTAGTCGCCTGCATTGCTCAGGTGGGATTTTGGCCCATTCTTCCACACACACTCCTCACATTCTGTATGGAGACACTAGTCTCCTGCATTGCTCAGGTGGATTTTGGCCCATTCTTCCGCACACACACTCCTCACATCCTGTATGGAGACACTAGTCACCTGCATTGCTCAGGTGGATTTTGGCCCATTCTTCCGCACACACTCCTCACATCCTGTATGGAGACACTAGTCGCCTGCATTGCTCAGGTGGATTTTGGCCCATTCTTCCGCACACGCTCCTCACATCCTGTATGGAGACACTAGTCACCTGCATTGCTCAGGTGGATTTTGGCCCATTCTTCCGCACACACTCCTCACATCCTGTATGGAGACACTAGTCGCCTGCATTGCTCAGGTGGATTTTGGTCCATTCTTCCGCACATACTCCTCACATCCTGTATGGAGAAACTAGTCGCCTGCATTGCTCAGGTGGATTTGGGCCCATTCTTCCGCACACACTCCTCACATCCTGTATGTAGACACTAGTCGCCTGCATTGCTCAGGTGGATTTTGGCCCATTCTTCCGCACACACTCCTCACATCCTGTATGGAGACACTGGTCGCCTGCATTGCTCAGGTGGATATTGGCCATTCTTCCGCACACACTCCTCACATCCTGTATGGAGACACTAGTCACCTGCATTGCTCAGGTGGATTTTGGCCCATTCTTCCGCACACACACTCCTCACATCCTGTATAGAGAAACTAGTCGCCTGCATTGCTCAGGTGGATTTGGGTCCGTTCTTCCGCACACACTCCTCACATCCTGTATGGAGACACTTGTCGCCTGCATTGCTCAGGTGGATTTTGGCCCATTCTTCCACACACACTCCTCACATCCTGTATGGAGAAACTAGTCGCCTGCATTGCTCAGGTGGATTTGGGCCCATTCTTCCGCACACACTCCTCACATCCTGTATGGAGACACTAGTCACCTGCATTGCTCCGGTGGATTTTGGTCCGTTCTTCCGCACACACTCCTCACATCCTGTATGGAGACACTTGTCGCCTGCATTGCTCAGGTGGATTTTGGCCCATTCTTCTGCACACACTCCTCACATCCTATATGGAGACACTAGTCACCTGCATTGCTCAGGTGGATTTTGGTCCATTCTTCCGCACACATTCCTCACATCCTGTATGGAGACACTAGTCTCCTGCATTGCTCAGGTGGATATTGGCCCATTCTTCCACACACACTCCTCACATCCTGTATGGAGACACTAGTCACCTGCATTGCTCAGGTGGATTTTGGTCCATTCTTCCGCACACATTCCTCACATCCAGTATGGAGACACTAGTCACCTGCATTGCTCAGGTGGATTTTGGCCCATTCTTCCGCACACACTCCTCACATCCTGTATGGAGACATTGGTCGCCTGCATTGCTCAGGTGGATTCTGGCCCATTCTTCCGCACACACTCCTCACATCCTGTATAGAGACACTGGTCGCCTGCATTGCTCAGGTGGATTTTGGTCCATTCTTCCGCACGTACACTCCTCACATCCCGTATGGAGACACTAGTCGCCTGCATTGCTCAGGTGTGGATTTGGGCCCATTCTTCCGCAAACACTCCTCACATCCTGTATGGAGACACTAGTCGCCTGCATTGCTCAGGTGGATTTTGGACCATTCTTCCTCCGCACACACTCCTCACATCCTGTATGGAGACACTAGTCACCTGCATTGCTCAGGTGGATTTTGGCCCATTTTTCCGCACACACTCCTCACATCCTGTATGGAGACACTAGTCGCCTGCATTGCTCAGGTGGATTTGGGCCCATTCTTCCGCACACACTCCTCACATCCTGTATGGAGACACTAGTCGCCTGCATTGCTCAGGTGGATTTCGGCCCATTCTTCCGCACACACTCCTCACATCCTGTATGGAGACACTAGTCACCTGCATTGCTCAGGTGGGATTTTGGCCCATTCTTCTGCACACACTCCTCACATCCTGTATGGAGACACTAGTCACCTGCATTGCTCAAGTGGATTTTGGCCCATTCTTCTGCACACACTCCTCACATCCTGTATGGATACACTAGTCGCCTGCATTGCTCAGGTGGATTTTGGCCCATTCTTCCTCACACACTCCTCACATCCTGTATGGAGACACTAGTCGCCTGCATTGCTCAGGTGGATTCGGCCCATTCTTCCGCACACACTCCTCACATCTTGTATGGAGACACTAGTCGCCTGCATTGCTCAGGTGGATTTTGGTCCATTCTTCCGCACACACTCCTCACATCCTGTATGGAGACACTAGTCCTCTGCATTTCTCAGGTGGATTTTGACTCATTCTTCCGCACACACTCCTCACATCCTGTATGGAGACACTAGTCACCTGCATTGCTCAGGTAGATTTGGGCCCATTCTTCCGCACACACTCCTCACATCCTGTATGGAGACACTAGTCACTTGCATTGCTCAGGTGGATTTTGGCCCATTCTTCCGCACACACTCCTCACATCCTGTATGGAGACACTAGTCGCTTGCATTGCTCAGGTGAATTTTGGCCCATTCTTCCGCACACACTCCTCACATCCTGTATGGAGACACTAGTCACCTGCATTGCTCAGGTGGATTTTGGCCCATTCTTCCACACACACTCCTCACATCCTGTATGGAGACACTGGTCCCTGCATTGCTCAGGTGGATTTTGGTCCATTCTTCCATACACACTCCTCACATCCTGTATGGAGACACTAGTCGCCTGCATTGCTCAGGTGGATTTTGGGCCATTCTTCCATACACACTCCTCACATCCTGTATGGAGACACTAGTCGCTTGCATTGCTCAGGTGAATTTTGGCCCATTCTTCTGCACACACTCCTCACATCCTGTATGGAGACACTATTCGCCTGCATTGCTCAGGTGGATTTTGGCCCATTCTTCCGCACACACTCTTCACATCCTGTATGGAGACACTTGTCGCCTGCATTGCTCAGGTGGATTTTGGCCCATTCTTCCGCACACACTCCTCACATCCTGTATGGAGACACTAGGCACCTGCATTGCTCAGGTGGATTTTGGCCCATTCTTCCGCACACTCCTCACATCCTGTATGGAGACACTAGTCGCCTGCATTGCTCAGGTGGATTTTGGCCCATTCTTCTGCACACACTCCTCACATCCTGTATGGAGACACTAGTCGCCTGCATTGCTCAGGTGGATTTTGGCCCATTCTTCCGCACACACTCCTCACATCCTGTATGGAGACACTAGTCGCCTGCATTGCTCAGGTGGATTTTGGTCCATTCTTCCGCACACACTCCTCACATCCTTCATGGATACACTAGTCACCTGCATTGCTCAGGTGGATTTTGGCCCATTCTTCCGCACACACTCCTCACATCCTGTATGGAGACACTAGTCGCTTGCATTGCTCAGGTGAATTTTGGCCCATTCTTCCACACACACACTCCTCACATCCTGTATGGAGACACTAGTCGCCTGCATTGCTCAGGTGGATTTTGGCCCATTCTTCCGCACACACACTCCTCACATACTGTATGGAGACACTAGTCGCCTGCATTGCTCAGGTGGATTTTGGCCCATTCTTCCGCACACACTCCTCACATCCTGTATGGAGACACTAGTCGTCTGCATTGCTCAGGTGGATTTTGGCTCATTCTTCCACACACACTCCTCACATCCTGTATGGAGACACTAGTTGCCTGCATTGCTCAGGTGGATTTTGGCCCATTCTTCCACACACTCCTCACATCCTGTATGGAGACACTAGTCGCCTGCATTGCTCAGGTGGATTTTGGCCCATTCTTCTGCACACACTCCTCACATCCTGTATGGAGACACTAGTCACCTGCATTGCTCAGGTGGATTTTGGTCTATTCTTCCACACACACTCCTCACATCCTGTATGGAGACACTAGTCGCCTGCATTGCTCAGGTGGATTTTGGCCCATTCTTCCGCACACACTCCTCACATCCTGTATGGAGACACTAGTCACCTGCATTGCTCAGGTGGATTTTGGTCTATTCTTCCGCACACACTCCTCACATCCTGTATGGAGACACTGGTCGCCTGCATTGTTCAGGTGGATTTTGGCCCATTCTTCTGCACACACTCCTCACATCCTGTATGGAGACACTAGTCACCTGCATTGCTCAGGTGGATTTTGGTCTATTCTTCCGCACACACTCCTCACATCCTGTATGGAGACACTGGTCGCCTGCATTGCTCAGGTGGATTTCAGCCCATTCTTCTGCACACACTCCTCACATCCTGTATGGAGACACTAGTCACCTGCATTGCTCAGGTGGATTTTGGCCCATTCTTCCGCACACACTCCTCACATCCTGTATGGAGACACTAGTCGCCTGCATTGCTCAGGTGGATTTTGGTCCATTCTTCCGCACAGACTCCTCACATCCTGTATGGAGACACTAGTCGCCTGCATTGCTCAGGTGGATTTTGGCCCATTCTTCCGCACACACTCCTCACATCCTGTATGGAGACACTGGTCACCTGCATTGCTCAGGTGGATTTTGGCCATTCTTCCGCACACACTCCTCACATCCTGTATGGAGACACTAGTCGTCTGCATTGCTCAAGTGGATTTTGGCCCATTTTTCCACATACACTTCTCACATCCTGTATGGAGACACTAGTCGGCTGCATTGCTCAGATGGATTTTGGCCCATTCTTCCGCACACACTCCTCACATTCTGTATGGAGACACTAGTCGCCTGCATTGCTCAGGTGGATTTTGGCCCATTCTTCCACACAGACTCCTTACATCCTGTATGGAGACACTAGTCGCCTGCATTGCTCAGGTGGATTTTGGCCCATTCTTCCACACAGACTCCTTACATCCTGTATGGAGACACTAGTCGCCTGCATTGCTCAGATGGATTTTGGCCCATTCTTCCGCACACACACTCCTCACATCCTGTATGGATACACTAGTCGCCTGCATTGCTCAGGTGGATTTTGGTCCATTCTTCCGCACACACTCCTCACATCCTGTATGGAGACACTAGTCGCTTGCATTGCTCAGGTGGATTTTGGCCCATTCTTCCACATACACTTCTCACATCCTGTATGGAGACACTAGTCGCCTGCATTGCTCAGGTGGATTTTGGCCATTCTTCCACACACACTCCTCACATCCTGTATGGAGACACTAGTCACCTGCATTGCTCAGGTGGATTTGGCCCATTCTTCCGCACACACTCCTCACATCCTGTATGGAGACACTAGTCGCCTGCATTGCTCAGGTGGATTTTGGTCCATTCCTCCGCACACACTCCTCACACCCTGTATGGAGACACTAGTTGCCTGCATTGCTCAGGTGGATTTGGGCCCATTCTTCCACACACACTCCTCACATCCTGTATGGAAACACTAGTCACCTGCATTGCTCAGGTGGATTTGGGCCCATTCTTCCACACACACTCCTCACATCCTGTATGGAGACACTAGTCGCCTGCATTGCTCAGGTGGATTTGGGCCCATTCTTCCACACACACTCCTCACATCCTGTATGGAGACACTAGTCGCCTGCATTGCTCAGGTGGATTTGGGCCCATTCTTCCACACACACTCCTCACATCCTGTATGGAAACACTAGTCACCTGTATTGCTCAGGTGGATTTTGGGACATTCTTCCGCACACACTCCTCACATCCTGTATGGAGACACTAGTCACCTGCATTGCTCAGGTGGATTTGGGCCCATTCTTCCACACACACTCTTCACATCCTGTATGGAGACACTAGTCGCCTGCATTGCTCAGGTGGATTTTGGCCCATTCTTCCACACACACTCCTCACATCCTGTATGGAGACACTGGTCACCTGCATTGCTCAGGTGGATTTTGGCCCATTCTTCCACACACACTCCTCACATCCTGTATGGAGACACTAGTCGCCTGCATTGCTCAGGTGGATTTGGGCCCATTCTTCCACACACACTCCTCACATCCTGTATGGAGACACTAGTCGCCTGCATTGCTCAGGTGGATTTGGCCCATTCTTCCGCACACACTCCTCACATCCTGTATGGAGACACTAGTCGCCTGCATTGCTCAGGTGGATTTTGGCCCATTCTTCCGCACACACTCCTCACATCCTGTATGGAGACACTAGTCGCCTGCATTGCTCAGGTGGATTTGGGCCCATTCTTCCACACACACTCCTCACATCCTGTATGGAAACACTAGTCACCTGCATTGCTCAGGTGGATTTTGGTCCATTCTTCCGCACACACTCCTCACATCCTGTATGGAGACACTGGTCGCCTGCATTGCTCAGGTGGATTTTGGCCCAGTCTTCCACACACACTCCTCACATCCTGCAGGTCCCGGCTCCTTCTATGAACTTTGGGCTTTAGTTCCGTCCATACATTTTGTCTTGGATTCAGCTCCGGTGATCGGCTCGGACATTCCAAGTTCTAGCAGATATATTGTCTTTATCTTAAACCAGTGTAGAGTTTCCTTAGCCGTGTGTTTGGGGTCATTGTCTGCTGAACTCTCCACCCTCGTTTCATCTTCATCATCCTGGTAGATGGCAGCAGATTTTTATCAGGAATGTCTCCTATATTTGTCCATCCTTTCTTCAATTATATGAAGTTTACCAGTACCATAGGCTGAAAAACAGCAGCACACTATGATGTTCTCACCTCCCTACTTCACTGTTGATGTTTTTAGGGTGATTTGCCTTTTGGCCTCCAAACATGGTGTGTATTATGGCCTCCAAAGAGTTCAGTTTTGGTCTCACCTGAACAGACTATGTTCTCCAGTATCTCACAGACTTGTCTAAATGTTGTTGAGCAAATTTAAATGCTCTTGAACATGCTTTTTGTTCAGCAATAGAGCCTTGTGTGGTGAGCGTGCATACAGGAGCGTGCATACAGGAGCGTGCATACAGGAGTGTACATACAGGTCATGGAGGGGTACTGCATTACTTATTGTTTTCTGTGAAACAATTGTACCTGCTGATTCCAGGTTTTTCTGTTGCTCTCCACAGATGTCATTGGCTCTTGGACAACTCTTGTGATAATTCTTTTCACTCCTCTGTCTGAGATCCTGTGCGGAGCACCTGGTCATGTATGGTTTATGTTCTTTCCACTTCCAGATTATGGCTCCAAAGTCCCTCAAGCCTTTAGTACTTTAGAAACTTTTCTGTAACCAATGCCATCAGTATGTTTTCTAAAAATAAGGTTGCAAAGGTCTTAAGACAGCTCACTGATTTTACCGATCATGAGATATTTCTTGTGTAGCACCTTTGTAATCAGACACCTTTTTATAAACCATCAGTTGAAATAGCTGATATTATTTTTCAATAATTGGGAGGTTTGCTTTCTAATTAGTGATAGATTTCAGCTGATGTTAGGATTTTTCAGGGATTTTTGCATCTCTTATACTTCATGTGTTCAATACTTTTCCCTGTCTCATTTCTCATTATTACACATAACTTATTTATGTACATCTATGATTTGATTTATTTGCCAGTGTGGATTGGATGGGTTGTTACGGACATCTGGTGAGAAATTCATGTCAAGAGCTCTTTTAGAAATGTATTTACCATATTTTTGGTTTTATAAGATGCACCGGATTATAAGACGCACCACAAATTTAGAGGACAAAAAAGGTAAAAAAAAAAAGGGTAGGTCCGTCTTTCAATCCGGTGGTCTCATATGGGGGGGTGGCAGTGGTGGAGGAGCAGGGTCACAGGAAGCAGGGGCGGTGGTGAAGCAGGGCGATGCAGTGAGTAGTATGGGTGGCGGGTGTCCCAGATGCTGTGAGGTAGGCAACTTCCAGAAACTGTTGGTGGTGGTGCTCAAAGAAATGGTGCCCGTAGTCGGGACGTGCGCAGATGGAGCTCTTAGCTCAATGACAAGCCAAGATCTTATCTGCACATGTGCCACCTCCGTTCGCCTTTTTCCTTAAGTCTGCTGCTGGGAGATCAGTGGGCTAGAGGCAGCGTGTCTGGAGATGAGCTCTATCTGTGCATGCCCTGCATCCGGGTGCAATTACTTGAACCCCGTACCACCGACATTTTAAGGATGCCCTCTACTTCACCGGTCCCAGCACAGCCCACTGCCACACAGGCTCCAAAACAGAGTGCCGCCGCTCCGGGTCCCAGCACAGCCCGCCGCCACACTGGCCCTAGCACAGCCTGCCTCCATGCCGGTCCAACCACTGACCACTACCGCACAGGCCACAGCACAGCCCGCCGCTGCACCGGCCCCAGCACAGCCCGCCACTGCACCGGTCCAACCACTGCCCACTACCACACAGGCCACAGCACAGCCCGCTGCCGAACCGGCCCCAGCACAGCCCACCACCGCACCGGACCAACCACTGACCACTAACGCACAGGCCACAGCACAGCCCGCCGCCGCACCAGCCCCAGCACAGCCCATCACCGCACCAGTCCAACCACTGCCCACTAACGCACAGGCCACAGCACAGCCTGCTACCGGTGCAGTGCACACATAATGCAAAGACAACTGATCTTCATCACGGAATTTGATCACATAGTCATCTGTTAAATGTTCTTCAAGACAATATGAAGCCGCAAACTATCTCCAACTGAAATATCTGCGGTGAGGCTCCACTCCCTGCACATTTACTGGGGCAGCAATATAATATGTGATTCATCTTAAAAACATGTTAGCAACCAAAAGGAAGACAATGCCAAGTCCATGAACTACTACTCCTGGTATAACAGATTAACTTCAGCACTGGATGCATCTTCCAATAGTTCTAGTGCTTTTGGTAAAAAATTCTCAGATGCACCTAATGGCCCTATCTGATAGAACATCTGACAGCCGGGTTGTAGCACAGCTCAGCTATGCTATGCAGAAGATCATGCTGATACCAGCTGCGTTTTCACCTAATGACCCTGTCTAATCAATCAGCACTGCTGTACCATAGCTAAATGCTGTTTTACATGTAGGGAGAGCAGAATCATACTCTAAAGTCAATACTCAACAACCAAGTACTGTATATGTGGAGTTTGTAAATATAAATAAATATTGGTCAAATAGTGGGTCACAGTCACTACATTCCAAACTATCAATGGTCATTTAATCCAGAAAAAATAAAATGTGCCCATATTCAGAAAATGGATAGAAGAGAAAACAGGGTGGCCTGCAGCACTGAGGAGGAGCAGGGTGCTGCTTGCAAATATAGTGATAGGAGATAAGAATGCGACCACCCATGCAGCTCTCAGAAGCACACATTGGACTAGTAGTGCACATTAGTAGTAGTCATGTATATGCCTCAATTTCGGGAATAATCCTTAAAAAAAATATGTTGTTTATATCTAATTTCTATAGGTGAAGCCATCTATGTATGGGGGCAGGTGATTCTTCTTTCTTCACAAAAATTTTCTGAAATGTAAAATACTTTTCTACCATCTTAGACATGTAGATAAGGAAGCATCCACAGATTTTTGCATGGGGTGTGAAGACTTTTGAAATCCAGTGACAGACAATTCTATAGAGATGTCACAGAGGGATGTGAATTATAAGATGTTTTTCCAAGTCACTTGCCATAAATCTTAATGTTGGTTCTGTGCCAGTCTCCTCACACCAAGATGAATGCGTCTTGCACAATTGTGAAGGGCGGTGCACCGGACCGGACAGGGTTACTACTTTAATATATGTAAATTAGCTTTAATACTGAGTGGTTATGATCCGGTAACCTATATAAACACTGCTGAGTGCCCAAGAAGTCACAGTCCGGGGCCGAAGAGGAGCAGGTAAGCATTACCTATGACCAATGTAGCACATTTTTAATGCTCACTAAAAATATCGGGATTTTTTTTGTCAAGAATTAAAAAAAAAAAAAAAGTTTAGAAATAGAAATTTGATCATTTTATTTTCAAATTTTAAAGGAAAAATAAACATAAAACTATTTTAATAATATTTAAAAAAATTAATAAAAAATAACATTATTTTGATAATATTTAGAAAAAGTACGGTAATTAAGAGTTTAGAAATTTTAGTTTGATAATTTTCTTTAAAAAGAGAATATAAAAAATAAAAATATTTTAATAATATTTTGAAAAAGTATCAAACATTTTATATCTTTGTACCGTGTTAGCAATTATTACCATCTTTTCAGTTAGCCATTAAAAGGTATCAACCACTGAGGACTCTCAGTTCTTTTAAACAATTTTTTTTATCAAACATTTTAGAAATTTTCATTTGATAATTTTATTTTAAAATTTTAAAAAGAAATAAAAAATAAAATTATTTTAGTAATATTTAGAAAAAACTTTAAAGAGAAAAAAAATAAAACTATTTTGATAACATTTGGAAAAAGCAATAAAAAGTTTAGAAATTTTAGTTTGATAATTTTCTTTAAAAAGAGAATATAAAAAATAAAACTATTTTAATAATAATTTGAAAAAGTATCAAAAATTTTAGAAATTTTCATTTGATAATTTTATTTTAAAATTTTAAAGAGAAAATAAAAGATAAAATTATTTTAGTAATATTTAGAAAAAATTTTAAAGCAAAAATAAAACTATTTTGGTAATATTTGGAAAAAGTAATAAAAAGTTTAGAAATTTTAATTTGATCATTTTATTTTAAAATTTTAAGGATAAAATAAAAACTAAAATTTATTTTAATAATATTTAATTTTTTTTTAAAGAGAAATAAAAAATAAAACTATTTTGATAATATTTAGAAAAAGCAATAAAAAGTTTAGAAATGTTAGTTTGATAATTTTCTTTAAAAAGAGAAAATAAAAAATCAAACTATTTTAATCAATTTCGAAAAAGTATTAAAAATTTTAGACATTTTCATTTGATAATTTTATTTTAAAGAGAAAATGAAAAATAAAATTATTTTAGTAATATTGAGAATTTTTTTTTAAAGAGAAAATAAAAAATAAAACTGATTTCGTAATATTTGGAAAAAGCAATAAAAAGTTTAGAAATTTTAATTTGATAATTTTATTTTAAAATTTTAAAGAGAAAATAAAAACTAAAATTATTTCAATAATATTTAGAAAAAAATGTAAAGAGAAATAAAAAATAAAATTATTTTGATGATATTGGGAAAACGCAATAAAAAGTTTAGAAATTTTAGTTTGATAATTTTCTTTAAAAAGAGAAAATAAAAAATCAAACTATTTTAATCATATTTTGAAAAAGTATCAAAAATTTTAGAAATTTCATTTGATAATTTTATTTTAAAGAGAAAATAAACATTAAAATTATTTTAGTAATATTGAGAATTTTTTTTAAAAAGAAAATAAAAAATAAAACTATTTTGGTAATATTTGGAAAAAGCAATAAAAAGTTTAGAAATTTTAATTTGATAATTTTATTTAAAAATTTTAAATAAAAGATAAAAAAAACTTTTTTAATATTTAGAAAAAGTAATAAAAAGTTAGGAAATTTTAATTTCATCATTTTATTTTCAAATTTTTAAGAGAAAAAAAATAAACCTATTTAATAATTAAAAAAATAAATAGAGTTTAGAATTTTTAATTTGATAATTTTTTTCAAATTTTAAAGAGGAAAAAAAAATAAAACTATTTTAATAATAAGTAGAAAAAGTAATAAAAAGGTTTGAAAATATTATTTTAAAATTTTTCAAAGAAGATAAAAATAAAACTATTTTAATAATACTTAGAGAAACTAATTAAAAGTTTAGAAATTTTAATTTGATAGTTTTATTTAAACATTTTAAAGACAAAATAAAAAAAAAATATATTTTTATAATATTTAGAAAAAGTAATAAAAAGTAGAAATGTTTAATTTTATAAATTTATTTGACATTTTCGAAAGGAAAAAATAAAAAAAAATTAGTAATATTTTATATATTAAAATATAATATTTATATATTTTAGTAATATTTAGAAAAAGTAATAAAACATGAAAATTAAATTGTCAAATTCAATTAATATTTTAAAGGAAACGTCTGGTTTTGATAATTAATTTCTTAATTTCTTAAATGTCCTTTATTTTTCTAGAGTTGGACATTGTTTTTTCTGGGGGACCCACTATGTTTGTACTTTATTTTTAGACATGTCTGTGCTTTGATTTTTTTTAAATTGTGCAATACCGCATCTCACCTGCGGAAGTGCTGTAGGGAAATGTAACAATTTCTGCCAAGTTGTAACAGATCTGTTTACACTTGTGTGTAATGTTACATTTTAATACTGCAGATTCATAATATCTTGTAACTAGTGGGGGGCTTCTTAGCAGATAGGTGGATGGAATACTTTGAGACCCCAGAAATAAAAGCAGATCCGTCACCAGATTTCACAATAAAATCTCCATCCATTAATAAATATATATAAAATACCTAATGAGGCTGTTATTTTTGCTTTGAAAATCCATATGAGTGTCTTTATAATCCGTTTTAAAATGTTTTCTTGCTTAATATCAGTACACCAGCCTCATCAGGTCCAAGTGCTATATTTAGTAGTGTAATGCTCTGATGTCATTTCTTCCATATAGAAGTTGGTTGCATGATTGATAACACATTTTATCAATAAGAAATACATCACCGCCCTAAACTCCTTATGTTCATTGTGCAAATCCTCTATATGAGGACATTTTTATTTGTACATTTTTGGCTAAAAATATTTTTTTCTATTGGGTTTTGTAAAAACTGGACTATTTCTATAGCTTCTGGTTGCACTGTCTATTGCTGGCTGTAGAAAGAGTTAACTGAGGATTTATCAGTGAGCTTGCTGTGACTGTAGAGTTTAATAATGGTATATTCTTTCTTCTGAGCTTCTAAAATTATGGTAGTTCTATAGCTTCTGAGTTGCACTGTCTATTGCTGGCTGTAGAAAGAGTTAACTGAGGACTTATCAGTGAGCTTGCTGTGACTGTAGAGTTTAATAATGGTATATTCTTTCTTCTGAGCTCCTAAAATTATGGTATTTCTATAGCTTCTGAGTTGCACTGTCTATTGCTGGCTGTGGAATGAGTTAACTGAGGATTTAACAGTGAGCTTGTTCTGACAGTAGAGTTTAATAATGGTATCTTCTTTTTCATGTGTTCTTCAAAATGTGGTATTTCTATAGCTTCTAGATACACTGTCTATTGCTGGCTGTAGAATGAGTTAACTGAGGACTTATCAGTGAGCTTGCTATGACAGTAGAGATTAATATTGGTATCTTCTTTCTCCTAAGCTCTTCAAAATATGGTATTTCTATAACTTTTGGATTGCACTGTCTATTGCTGGCTGTAGAAAGAGTTAACTGAGGACTTATCAGTGAGCTTGCTGTGACTGTAGAGTTTAATAATGGTATATTCTTTCTTCTGAGCTCCTAAAATTATGGTATTTCTATATCTTCTGAGTTGCACTGTCTATTGCTGGCTAGAGAATGAGTTAACTGAGGATTTCTCAGTGAGCTTGTTTTGACTGTAGAGTTCAATAATAGTATCTTCTTTCCCCTGAGCTCTTAGTAAGTTCAGCGCAGCTTTAATAGGATCACAAATCATTTGAAATCAGCTCAGGAGATTGAATATGTCATAATGAGCTCACTAATGGATTCTCAGTTAACTCATTTTCGCAATGGCAATTATAGTAAACAAACGGTGCAGAAATATTAATGAAACCCAACTGCAAAATGATATTAGCCAAAAATAAAAGCACGTAAGGAAAAGAAAACCCATATTAAGGGACCCCACCCTTTATATTATTGTTGCTCTGACCATATTGTTGTCCAAAGCTTTACTCAAATTCTGTACAATACATCTGTGTCATTGACAGAGAAGCTGAGATCGATGGAAGGAGCAACATAAAAAAATTAAAAGATTAGGCTTTTTTAATGCTAGTATCAATGCTTCTTCAATGTGCTGGATATTGGGGGTCTTGAAGGTTGGACCCCATGATGAGTATCAAAAGGAATAAATACTGCAAAAAAAACCCTAAAAAATTGCATCTTCCAAATAGAACAGGTGCGAGCTGCAACAAATACACAAAACACAAACAAAAGAACACAGCAGCAGCGAGTTTACAGATTGCTGCTGTATTCTTTTGTTTGTGTTTTATTTAATAAATACAGCGACGGTTCATAAGTGGCCACCACTAGATTCACAGGGGGGCATTTTTGTGCTAAGTAGGGGTCAAAAGTCAGACCTCAAGTGATCAGATTGTTATTATTTATGTTGGGAATAACCCTTAAAAGTTGAAAAAGATACAAATTGTCCTGAGATATTTCGCCATAAGCCCCTGATTGTCTGTGGACCCAGTTACAATTCGATACATAAAGCATCATGTGACATTGACCTGATGGATGGACGATGGTCAGTGACCCGCAGGGCCCAATAGAGGTCAGGTCTTGGGTTATTAGGAATATAGTTGCGTAATGTGGCAACCAAGTAAAAAAGACTCTGGGGAGATGACTCATGAGGCATCATGGAAGAGAGTGCTCTGAATGGCGGATTGTAAGCCTATGTGTTAGGGCCAGGTGGACGGGCAGACCCAGGAGGTGGATCCACTGGGCCGAACTCCTTGATGATGGTAAGGGGTCCGGTAGCTGGAGCACTACTGATAGCAGGACAGTCCGTGCACAAGAGTAGAATGGTGAAGTCCCTGGGACCACGGAGTCACTGATGGTAGTCCGGGTGACGGAGCTCCGGTTCGGAAGCCGAGATGTTGTCAGGCGTAGTCCGGAACCGATGGAGCGAGATGACGGGTCACCGCAGGGATCAGAGATGAAACGGACTGTCAGGATGGCAGATAGGCAGCGTTCGGGGCTCGGGATTCGGCAGGACCGGATGACGAGGCAGGATCGGCTCTAGAAGAGAGAGAGGTGAGTATCTCACAGGAACACAAGGAGACCTGACTCCTAGCTTAGGAAACACGAAGAACAGGCCCCGCCCACTTGGACACTTAACCCCTTTATACCCTGTACCTGTGAGACCAATTTCCTGTTAATGGACGCTGGCCCTTTAAGAAAGGGTCAATGACCGCGCGCGCGCCCTAATGCGCATGCGCGAGGCCCGGGTGCCAGAAGCCAGGGCAGGGAGCGGTGAGGAGGAAGCAGCAGAGCCGGGCTGGGGCTGAGAAGCCGACGAGCGCCGGGAGCGGGGACCAGGACGCCTGGGAAGCGCAGGCAATGGGGGCTGGAGACCGGGGAGAGACGCAGGGGAGCCGGGGAGCGTGGCAGGTGAGCCGGGGAGCAGAGGAAGGGACCCGGGGAGCATGACACTATGCCAAGAAAAGAAGGAAACGCAACAAGGACGATAAATATCCCAGAAGGTATCAGCAATTAGATTGCAAAGAGCATAATTAGGAGTTTAATAGAAAGAATAAAGTGAACTGTTAACACATAAATATAGTGCACATAATGTATAGATGCACAAAGCGAAGGGATTAATATTATAAACAAATAAAGAACTACTATAATGCTGCCCCTATGTGCAAGAATATAGCTACTGTAATACTACCTCTATATACAAGAATATAACTACTATAATACTGCCCCTATGTACAAGAATATAACTACTATAATACTGCCTCTATGTACAAGAATATAACTACTATAATACTGCCCCCTATATACAAGAATATAACTACTATAATACTGCCCCTATGCACAAGAATATAACTACTATAATACTACCCCCTATGTACAAGAATATAACTACTATAATACTGCCCCTATGTACAGGAATATAACTACTATAATACTGCCCCTATGTACAAGAATATAACTACTATAATACTGCCCCCTATGTACAAGAATATAACTACTATAATACTGCCCCCTATGTACAAGAATATAACTACTATAATACTGCCTCTATGTACAAGAATATAACTACTATAATACTGCCCCCTATATACAAGAATATAACTACTATAATACTGCCCCTATGCACAAGAATATAACTACTATAATACTACCCCCTATGTACAAGAATATAACTACTATAATACTGCCCCTATGTACAGGAATATAACTACTATAATACTGCCCCTATGTACAAGAATATAACTACTATAATACTGTCCCTATGTACAAGAATATAACTACTATAATACTGCCCCCTATGTACAAGAATATAACTACTATAATACTGCCCCTATGTACAAGAATATAACTACTATAATACTGCCCCCTATGTACAAGAATATAACTACTATAATACTACCCCCTATGTACAAGAATATAACTACTATAATACTGCCCCTATGTACAGGAATATAACTACTATAATACTGCCCCTATGTACAAGAATATAACTACTATAATACTGCCCCTATGTACAAGAATATAACTACTATAATACTGCCCCCTATGTACAAGAATATAACTACTATAATACTGCCCCTATGTACAAGAATATAACTACTATAATACTGCTCTCTATGTACAAGAATATAACTGCTATAATACTGCTCCTATGTACAAGAATATAACTACTATAATACTGCCCCTATGTACAAGAATATAACTGCTATAATACTGCTCCTATGTACAAGAATATAACTACTATAATACTGCCCCTATGTACAAGAATATAACTACTATAATACTGCTCTCTATGTACAAGAATATAACTGCTATAATACTGCTCCTATGTACAAGAATATAACTACTATAATACTGCCCCTATGTACAAGAATATAACTGCTATAATACTGCTCCTATGTACAAGAATATAACTACTATAATACTGCCTCTATGTACAAGAATATAACTATTATAATACTGCCCCCTATGTACAAGAATATAACTACTATAATACTGCCCCTATGTACAAGAATATAACTACTATAATACTGCCCCTATGTACAAGAATATAACTACTATAATACTGCTCCTATGTACAAGAATATAACTACTATAATACTGCCCCTATGTACAGGAATATAACTACTATAATACTGCCCCTATGTACAAGAATATAACTACTATAATACTGCCCCCTATGTACAAGAATATAACTACTATAATACTGCCCCTATGTACAAGAATATAACTACTATAATACTGGCCCTATGTACAAGAATATAACTACTATAATACTGCCCCTATGTACAGGGATATAACTGCTATAATACTGCCCCCTATATACAAAAATATAACTACTATAATACTGCCCCTATGTACAAGAATATAACTACTATAATACTGCCCCTATGTACAGGGATATAACTGCTATAATACTGCCCCCTATATACAAAAATATAACTACTATAATACTGCCCCTATGTACAAGAATATAACTACTATAATACTGCCCCTATGTACAAGAATATAACTACTATAATACTGCTCTCTATGTACAAGAATATAACTGCTATAATACTGCTCCTATGTACAAGAATATAACTACTATAATACTGCCCCTATGTACAAGAATATAACTGCTATAATACTGCTCCTATGTACAAGAATATAACTACTATAATACTGCCTCTATGTACAAGAATATAACTATTATAATACTGCCCCCTATGTACAAGAATATAACTACTATAATACTGCCCCTATGTACAAGAATATAACTACTATAATACTGCCCCTATGTACAAGAATATAACTACTATAATACTGCTCCTATGTACAAGAATATAACTACTATAATACTGCCCCTATGTACAGGAATATAACTACTATAATACTGCCCCTATGTACAAGAATATAACTACTATAATACTGCCCCCTATGTACAAGAATATAACTACTATAATACTGCCCCTATGTACAAGAATATAACTACTATAATACTGGCCCTATGTACAAGAATATAACTACTATAATACTGCCCCTATGTACAAGAATATAACTATTATAATACTGCCCCCTATGTACAAGAATATAACTACTATAATACTGCCCCTATGTACAAGAATATAACTACTATAATACTGCCCCTATGTACAAGAATATAACTACTATAATACTGCTCCTATGTACAAGAATATAACTACTATAATACTGCCCCTATGTACAAGAATATAACTACTATAATACTGCCCCTATGTACAGGGATATAACTGCTATAATACTGCCCCCTATATACAAGAATATAACTACTATAATACTGCCCCTATGTACAAGAATATAACTACTATAATACTGGCCCTATGTACAGGGATATAACTGCTATAATACTGCCCCCTATATACAAAAATATAACTACTATAATACTGCCCCTATGTACAAGAATATAACTACTATAATACTGCCCCTATGTACAGGGATATAACTGCTATAATACTGCCCCCTATGTACAGAGATGTAACTGCTATAATATGAGCTCAACACTGAATGTTACAGGATTGCAGTTTCTGTAAATAATTGTATATTTTGTCACAACCTTCTTTTGTCCGTTCCGTCTCATTAATATTCCTGAATTAATGGCTCCGGATCACCCTGTGGCCCCTGTGGTAGGATCAGTGTTTAGTGACAGCAGATAAGCCGGGATGTATTGGGAAACAAATTACCTGTCAGCTGCATTAATGATTTGGCTGCGGGGCGATTCCATCTCATTACGCGGCGTTCCGCCTAGCAGCGGTTGGACTGGTTTGTAAGTGACAAGTGTTCTCTCTGGTGGCAGGAGTCCAGAATGCATTTATAAGGCTATTTATACCTTGTAATTGGCTTCTGCAGAAACTGATCTGCAAAACATATAAAACAATAGAGATAAAGACAAATAAAGATCAGGCTTCAGAAAAGACAATGGATCAATGCTGCAGTATGAAAGGATATACACTGACACTCGGGGTACAGGATAATGACACTGGGGGTACAAGCAGTGGCGTAACTACTGTAGAGTCCAATGGGCCCAGATGCAAAATTTGGACCTAGACTCCACCGCCTCCGCCTCCTCGAGGTACATAATAATGACGCTGACACTTGGCTCTTTCCCTCAGCACCCAGCTTTCCCATACTCCAATATCCCGATATAATGCATCTCATAGTCCTCCATATATTATAATGCATCCCCCATAGGGCTCCATATAGTATAATGCAGCCCCCTTAGTCCCTCATATATTATAATGCACCCCTCATAGTTATCTCTATATTATAATGCATCCCCCATAGTCCTTCATATCATATAATGCATCTCATAGTCCTCCATATAGTATAATACACTCCCCATAGTCCTCCATATAGTATAATGCATCCCAGAGTCCTGCATATAATTTAATGCACTCCTCATAGTCATCCATGTATTTTAATGCACCCCATATTCCTCAATATAGTATAATGCTCCCCCATAGTCCTCCATATAGTATTATGCAGCCCCCATATTCCTCCATATAGTATTATAGAGCCCACATATTCCTCCATATAGTATTATGCAGAATACATATTCCTCCATATAGTATTATGCAGAGTGCATAGTCCTGTATATAGTATTATGCAGCCCCCATATAGTATTATGCAGCCCCCATATAGTAGTATACAGCACTTATATTCCTCCATATAGTATTATGCAGCCCCATACAGTAGTATGCAACCCATATAGTAGTATGCAGTTCTTATATTCCTCCATATAGTAGTATGCAGCTCCCATATTCCACCATGTAGTATTAGGTAGCCACTTATAATAGTATGCAGCATTCATTTTCCACCATATAGTATTATGCGCCCCTATATAGTAGTATACAGCCCTTATATTCCACCATATGGTAGTATGCAGCCCCCATATAGTAGTATGCAGCCCACATATTCCGCCATATAGCATTATGCAGCCTACATATTCATCCATATAGTATTATGTAGAGTGCATAGTCCTGCATATAGTATTATACAGCCCCCATATAGTAGTATACAGCCCTTATATTCCTCCATATAGTATTATTCAGCCCCATATAGTAGTATGCAACACATACAGTAGTATGCAGCCCTTATATTCCTCCATACAGTAGTATGCAGCTCCCATATTCCACCATTAGTATTATGCAGCCCTCGTATATTAGTATGCAGCCTTTACATTCTTCCATATAGTAGTATGCAGACCCATATTCCACCATATAGTGTTATGCAGCCTCCATATAATAGTTTGGAGCCCTTATATTCCTCCACACAGTAGTATGCAGCCCTCATATTCCATTATATAGTATTATGCAGCCCCCATATAGCAGTATACAGCCCTTTATATTCCACCATATACTAATATGGAGCCCCAATATAGTATTATGCAGCCACCATATTCCTCCATATAGTAGTATGCAGCCCCCATGTTGCTTAATGCACCTCTATAGTCCTCTGGCCACTGTGATTAAATACATAAATACTGACTTCTCATTTCCCCTCTGCTCCGGTTTCCTCAGCGTGTCCACTGTTCTGCTGCACTGTACATCTCAGCACAGCATCCGCCCTCTCTCTCATCATTGCTTTCAATTGTATTGGCATCTTTGATGCCAATACAATTGAAAGCGCAATCACCCAACTTACAGGCTCCATAGCCTTTGTATAGCCTGCTGCCATTGGGGGTACACCACTGGATGAAGTCTTTGGGCCTCCTGAACCCTCAGGCCTGGTAGTGATCGCGACCCCTGCAACGGTGATCGTTCCTCCCCTGGGTAAAGGATAAAAACACAGACACTTGGGGTACAGGGTAATGACGCTGACACTCAGGGTACAGGGTAATGACACTGACACTGGGGGTACAGGATAATGACACTGACACTGGGGGTACAGGATAATGATGCTGACACTCGGGGTACAGGATAATGACACTGACACTGGGGGTACAGGATAATGACACTGACACTGGGGGTACAGGATAATGACACTGACACTGGGGGTACAGGATAATGATGCTGACACTCGGGGTACAGGGTAATGATGCTGACACTGGGGGTACAGGATAATGACACTGACACTGGGGGTACAGGATAATGACACTGACACTGGGGGTACAGGATAATGACACTGACACTGGGGGTACAGGATAATGACACTGACACTGGGGGTACAGGATAATGACACTGACACTGGGGGTACAGGATAATGACACTGATACTCGGGGTACGGGATAATGACACTGATCCTGGCGGTACAGGATAATGACTCTTATAATCGGGGTAGAGGATAATGACGCTGACACTGGGGGTACAGGATAATGACACTCGGTACAGGATAATGACAATGACACTGGGGGTACAGGATAATGACACTCGGTACAGGATAATGATGCTGACACTGGGGGTACAGGATAATGACACTGACACTGGGGTACAGGATAATGATGCTGACACTGGGGGTACAGGATAATGATGCTGACACTGGGGGTACAGGATAATGGCACTGACACTGGGGGTACAGGATAATGACACTGACACTGGGGGTACAGGATAATGACACTGACACTGGGGGTACAGGATAATGACACTGACACTGGGGGTACAGGATAATGACACTGACACTGGGGGTACAGGATAATGACGCTGACACTGGGGGTACAGGATAATGACACTGATACTCGGGGTACGGGATAATGACACTGATCCTGGCGGTACAGGATAATGACTCTTATAATCGGGGTAGAGGATAATGACGCTGACACTGGGGGTACAGGATAATGACACTGACACTCGGGGTACAGGGTAATGACACTGATACTTGGGTTTAGAACAGCTTTACTGCTGATCATTGCTACTTTGTCTCTTAATATGCAATAATGTTTCTTTTTTTCCTTTTTTAGATATGGGGGCCCTCTGGATTGTTCACTTTTGCTTGTGGGGAGCATTATTTTCTGGTAAGATCTAAAATGACAATTAATATATTCTAAATAAATTAATTTAACAAACAAAACAATTGAAATAAATGATCTTGCCAATATTCTATTATTTCTTTGATTTATAGCTTCTCATGAATTGTACTGCAATGTCCGTTTCTGCCACTAGATGGCGCTAGGGGAATTGTTTGAACACATGACTGACTAGATTCTCCCTAACAGCACACCATGTGGTTACAGGAGGAACTGCAGGACATTGTTAGTAAATATTGAGAATTCCGCTTTCTTGTTGAATATTTAAGAAAAAAAAGTCAGAAGAAAAATATATATAAATCACTGTTTATTTTTTTGCCTTTTTTTTCTCCAACAAATACATCTTTTAACCTTGTTTTATAGCTTATTATGCACGTTAAGCAGAATAATGTGTTTTTTCCACAGCATAAATACATCCATCCATTGGTCAGAGACTTAATATTTCATCAAAATTCTCAATTAATTAGAAATTCCTGCAATCTCCCCATTTTTAATGGACCGTGAACCCCTCACCTGAATTTTGCACTTCTGCTCTGTAGATTTGCTATGTTTATTAATGATACCAGTATTAAGTCAATAGTTCTTCATTAGCTATACCAGGACAGGTAATTCTGAGGACCACCCTTATCTCTGAGGACCACCTTTATCTCTATGGGCCATGTCCACACTCTACCAAGTTCTGAAGACTTTTTGCATTTAACTGTTAATTAACATTTGCAACAGTTTTTGTAATATTAATACTTTACTTTTCCTTTGTTTACATGTTGTTCCCTAGGAGACCGACCACTGCTGCTGCTTAGTTTGTACGCAGTTGCTGAAGCTGGCCGGGATTAGGGGTTGAAACCAATTTATCACCAGGATTTTACTATGTAATCTGAGAGCAGCATGATGTAGGGGCGGTGACCCTGATTCCAGCGATGTGTCACTTACTGTTCTGCTTGTTGTAAATTGTGATACAGTCACTGTTTTATCAGTTACAGATCTCAGAATGCTGATTCTTAAAATCCCACCCACAACACTGATTGACTGCTTTTTGTGTGCACTGTGCATAGGCAGATAATGGCTAATCAGTTGTGCACTGTGCATAGGCAGAAAATACTACCCTGCCAACTGCCTGCAGCTTTCATTCCCTTCCCCCCCTGATATTTTCAGTCCTGTATCCCCTCCCTGGAATCACCTCCATACCCCCAGAGTTAAGTATAGCCTCTTTCCCATTCCTTGTGGGAGCGCTAGTGTCCAACTTTAGAAAATACTATTCATTGTTGGGGCTGAATTACACAGAATAGGAAGACTAGAGGAGGCACTAGTCCACAAACATACAGCTTAGTAAGTGACACATAAGTGGAATCATTTCCTATATCATAAGCAAAGCCTGCTGACAGATTGCCTTTAACAATGATCCCAATGCTTACAAGCTCAATAAAACAGAGCTTGTAAGCACTTTGAATATTCGGCCATTGTTTCTAGACTTCAGTGGTGGTCGGTCTCCTAGTCAACGTGCTTGTATATAAATGAAAAGTGGTAATAGCACAAGTATAATAAACATTAAATCCAAAAAGAACTATCTTTACAATAGCCAACTATGAAGGTGGCAATAACTCTTTGCACCTATTTATGAATTTTGCAAGCTTCTGGACGGTACCTGGAGTCCGTTTTTGCCCTATTTGCACCACTTTTGTTGAGCACACTCCTTCCCCTCCCGGCTAAGCTCCAACCACTTTTCAAAAAGTTGGAGGAACTGTCCAAAACTGGAGTAAAAATACCAAAAATTTTGCAACATTTCAGTTTTATGCTAGAATTTTGGCACAAAAATTGCCGGATGAGTCCTCTCTTTTAGGTTTTCTAGCCAGAAGAAAGGATGCATCATCTACCCATAGAATGGAATTTGTGGTCAGGTTCTTGAGATGTACCTGTACCAATTTTCCCATTCCACAACACTGCCAGGACATCAAGTTAGTCAGACTGTCACGGTTCCGATGTGCGGAGCATTGTGTGCTTTGTAATGCTCTGCCCAGCTCTCCTGCAGAGCCGGTACTTGTCTGTTTCGTTGCGTAGAGCGTTTTGGAGGTTTAGATGCTCTGCTGTTTGTCTTGAGCTCCTGTGGATGGGTTGTTTCTCAGCACTGGGTCCTACGCTGGTGCTGGTATGGGCTTTCCCAGATGCTCCTCGTTCCGGGTGATTGCTCTGCTTCATTAGAGAGCATCATTGCCCGGACTGTTGCCAGTCATATTTCCTGGTTCTGCAGTAAGTGCTCTTGGCTCCCGTTTGTGTACAGTGATCTGATCTTGGCTTCTCAACTCTGGACTGTAGTTGACTCTGCTCAGCCCACTCCCCTGACTTTGTCATGACCTCCTGGTTTCTGACCTCGGACCTTCTCCTGACCATGTCTTCTCCTGCTCCCTATATCTTATACTTACACTCCTGGTATGCTGACCCTTGGCCTGTATCTTGATCTTGTCTCTGCCTGCTCCCTGTTCTTCTCGTTACCTCCTGGCTTCTGACCTCGGACCTTCTCCTGACCACATCTCCTCCTGCTCCCTGTATCCTATACATTCTCTCCTGGTATCCTGACCCTCGGCCTGTATCTTGATCTCGTTTCTGCTTGCTCCCTGTTCTTATCGTTAACTCCTGGCTTCTGACCTCGGACCTTCTCCTGACCACATCACCTCCTGCTCACTGTATCCTATACATACTCTCCTGGTATCCTGACCCTCGGCCTGTATCTTGATCTCGTCTATGCCTGCTCCCTGTGTCCTGTCGTGTCCTTCTGGTTCCGGATCCTGGCTTATCTGGCTACCTCTCCGTTCACACTGCCATCAAACTATGCCACATAGTGTTGAGCATCACACTTTAAGGCTCTGATTGAGTGAAGCAAGATTTTGTCCCCAATGATTTCACATCCACTAGAAACTGTAACTAATATGTTGCAGAACCTCATACTTTATGTAAACAATTATTTATGTTTCCAAACACTTTTTACTTTTCAGATTTCGGAAGGGCGTCTCTTCTTGGAGAAAAGTTCATGATAACTTTTATGCAGAATGGACCTCCGAATGTAAGCAATCAAAACAAGGACCTCCGGATTAGTGGCACCATGGACAAGACCAACGTTACGATTCAAGTCCTCGGAGGGGCTTTCCCGAGAAACATCAGTGTAGTTGTAAACAGTAGAACCACAGTCTCTGTGACTCTGCCTGAGTCCGTGGAGATTAGGGGGAACGTGAATTTCAATAATCCGGTCTATGTGACCTCTGACGCGCCCATCACTGTCCTTTCGATGAACTCCAGACAGCAAAGTGCGGAGACTTCAGTTGTGTATCCACTGTCCGCACTGGGAACAAAATATTGCTTAGTAACACCAAAAACTGGGGCATCGGGCACTTCAAAGGTTTTTTCGGTCATAGCAGGACCTGAAGAAGCTACAGTTGAAATTGACCTCAAAGGTTCGGTCCAAATCAATAGTCAGAGGTACGCAGCTAACAGCGTGGCCACTGTTAATCTTCCAGCCTTCCATGGAATCCAAGTGTTGAGTTCTGAGGACTTGACAGGTTCTCAGGTGAGATCTACGAAACCTGTGGCTGTATGGTCCGGGCACACATGTGCCCAGAAGAACACCGGGTGCAACCACGTCTACGAGCAGCTTCAACCAGTCTCGAGCTGGGGAAAACACTATCTTGTCGCCCCACTATCTTTTCAAAAGAATGCAGACTTGGTCTATGTTGTTGCAGCAGGCAAAACTGAGGTCAACTATTTTGTAGATACCACGCAAAAAAAAGAAACCATGGTGGCCGGCCAAGTGTTGGAAATAGAACAGTCGACAACACCGTTGAGAATTGAAGCAAGTAGTCCCGTAGAAGTCACCTTCTTCAACACTGGCGGAAGAGCCACAAGGTTCGAGTATGACCCATTTCTGATGAATATCATAGATGTTGATCATTATTGTATCTCCTACTACTTGTACGGCCAACGTGGAATTGATAACTATGCCATCATCATAGCAGAGCGTTCCGCCATTGCAGACATTAGATTTGACGGAAGATCTCTCCAGCACCTAAAATGGACAGAAATACCCGGAACGGACTATCGTTGGCTTGAACACAACTATGGAAACAGTCTGACATCTCACAGAGTGGAACATCCCAGCAAAGCGTTTGGTCTACAAAGCGTCGGCATTGGGTCATCTTTTAGTTACGGCTCTCCTGGAACATGTGTGAAAGGTAAAATTATTTATTACATTTTAGAACTTTCTTTTTTCACAGGCACAAATCATACATTATACTTCTTTTGTTCACTTAGATTCAGGACCGTCCTGCCGAAATTTTCCGTGTCATGCTCGCCAAGTTTGCGTCATGGAGAGAGGAACACCAAAATGTGTCAAACCACAGGTGGACTTGTGCTGGGCTGCGGGAGATCCACATTTCCGTACTTGGGACAAAAAGTACTTTGATTTTATGGGCACATGCACGTACACCTTTGCCACAGTGTGCGGAGATGTCGGAGACCTTCCAAAATTTACTGTTCGAATCAAGAATGATAATCGAGGGAATGTGCGAGTTTCCTACGTGGGTCAGGTCACCTTGATCTCAGGACCCCACACGGTTACAATTATGAAAGGAGAATTTGGTCGTGTAAGGGTGAGTGGGGAATATTATTAACCTCTTGTATTGCTCAGAAAATGTTCTCTCATGTAAATTTTATTCCATGGCATCAGTGCTTAAAGCCCTTTTGGAGGAAAGGCTTTGGAGACCCTTCAGGCACTTGACTCTCCAATGCCTGCCCTGTACCCCCTATAGCTCTGCCCTTTTGGAGGAAAGGTTTTGGAGCTCCGTCATACATCCAACTCATCTCTGCCTGCCCTGTACCCCCTATAACTCAGTCCTTTTGGAGGAAAGGTTTTGGAGCCCCGTCATACACCCGACTCATCTCTGCCTGCCCTGTACCCCCTATAGCTCTGCCCTTTTGGAGGAAAGGTTTTGGAGCCCCGTCATACACCCGACTCATCTCTGCCTGCCCTGTACCCCCTATAACTCAGTCCTTTTGGAGGAAAGGTTTTGGAGCCCCGTCATACACCCGACTCATCTCTGCCTGCCCTGTAGCCCCTATAGCTCTGCCCTTTTGGAGGAAAGGTTTTAGAGTCCCCTCAGGCACCTGACTCTCCTCTGCCTGCCCTGTACCCCCCAATAGCTCTGCATTTTTGGGGGAAAGGCTTTGGAGACCCTTCAGGCACCTGACTCTTCTCTACCTGTTCTGTACACTCTAGAGCTCTGCCCTTTTGGAGCAAAGGTATTGGAGCCCTCTCAGGCACCTGACTTATCTCTGCTTGCCCAGTAGCCCCTATAGCTCTGCCCTTTTGGAGGAATGGTTTAAGAGCCCCCTCTGGCTGCTCTGTAGCCCCTATAGCTCTGCTCTTTTGGAGGAAAGGATTTTGAGCACCCTTAGGCACCTGACTCCCTCTACTTGCCCTGTAGCCCCTATAGCTCTGCCCTTTTGGAGGCATGGTTTTGAAGCCCCCTCTGGCACTTGACTCTCCTCTGCCTGCTCTGTAGCCCCTGTAGCTCTGCCCTTTTGGAGGCATGGTTTTGAAGCCCCCTCTGGCACTTGACTCTCCCTTACCTGTTCTGTAGCCCCTATGGCTCTGCCCTTTTGGAGGAAAGGTTTTGGAGCCCTTTAGACACCTTTATCTCCTCTGGCTACCCCCTACCCCTGATAGCTATGCCCTCTTGGAGGAAAGGCTTTGGAGCCCCCTTAGGCACCTGACTCTCCTCTGCCTGCCCTGTACCCCCTATATCTCTTCCCTTTTAGAGGAAAGGTTCTGGAGCCCCGTCATACACTCAATTCATCTCTGCCTGCCCTGTAGCCCCTATAGCTCTGCCCTTTTGGAGGAAAGGTTTTGGAGCCCCTTCAGGCACTTGACTCTCCAATGCCTGCCCTGTACCCCTATAGACCTGCCCTCGCTTTTACATCTGTCATAATCCAATCAACCCTCTTGATTCCTTCACTTGATACCCCAACCTGCCTACACTGCAGATGCTGAATGAGAAGTGAGGTAGAGAAGGTAAGAGAAATTAAAATTGTGTCCAATTTTCCAAACATTTTTTCTCTTTTTCTCAGGTGGATAACGCGCTTCGACAACTCCCCATTTCACTGTTAAATGGGACATTGGGGCTTTTCCAGAGTGGAAACACAGTAGTGGTGCAGCTGGGGAACGATATGCAGCTATTATATGACTGGAATAATTATCTACTGATGGAACTTACTAGACGTTACGCTGAGAAAATGTGTGGCATGTGCGGAAACTATAACCAGGATCCAACAGACGACTTCCAAACACCCGAGAAATCCGTGGCTCCAAATGCGGTTGCTTTTGGCGCTAGCTGGGCGGTAAGATGGACACACGTGATATTGAGCTGGTTAAGTGTTTTTTTCTCTCCTTACATTGTTTCCAACCCGTAGCCAAATCACAACTCCAATCAGGTGATAGGACTGTCATGAGGTCCTTCTCCGATATCACACAATCAATAGAGCGAGAGATGAGTGAGCAATCCAAAGGACTATTATTCCATGCAATCCAGTAGGTTCATCAAATAATCCAACACATAGAGGGTAAAGTAGTCCAGGGACACGGATACAGTCCAGTAAGGGATAAATGTCTAGGTCTCTCTGGGGAGCCTCAGCTTCTCCCACAGAGGATAAATCAGTCACAATCCTCCAGCAGTCTTTTTCCTGGGAAATCCGGGTTTCTCAACGGCTCTCCAGGGTGCTGCCTGTAGCCGCAGCTTCTCCCCCAGAAGATGAATCTTACTCCTTTTCTCTTGTCTTTCTCAGCCAGAATGAATAATCTCCCAGGCAAACAGAGAGTTTAGGTGGATCCCAGGCCCCCCCTTCCCCAGACTTCGGTTAATCACCCCTGCCGGGCTTTTGTCCCTAACAGGACAATGTACAGAATGGACAGAGCACCACACCCAAAATACGAACCCACACAAAACTACACACAACCCCCCCCGTACTCCACCATCACAGAGACCAATAGTAAAGGACTATTTTATTCCTGATTTGTTTATTTGCACTTAGGGGTGCTTTACACGTTGCGACATCGCTACTGATATATTGTCAAGGTCACGTCGTTAGTGACGCACATCCGGCGCCGGTAGCGTCATCGCAACGTGTAAATCCTAGGTGCGACGATGAACGAGCGCAGCAGCGTACAATATCGCTGATCTGTGTAACGTCGTTCATTTCCATAATGTCGGTTCGACCACAGGTACGATGTTGTTCCTTGTTCCTGCAGCTCCACACATCACTGTGTGTGAAGCTGCAGGAGCGACAAACATCTCCTACCTGCGTCCCGACGGCAATGCGGAAGGAAGGAGGTGGGCGGGATGATACATCCCGCTCATCTCCGCCCCTCCGCTTCTATTGGCCGGCCACTTAGTGACGTCGCGGTGACGCCGAACGCACCTCCTCCTTGAGGGAGGGATTGTACGGCAGTCACCGCGACGTAGCCGACCAGGTATGTCCGTGTGAAGCTGCCGTAGCAATAATGTTCGCTACGGCAGCTATCACCGCATATCGCATGTGTGACGGGGGCGGGTACTATCGCGCTCGACATCAATAGCAATTGCTAGCGATGTCGCAGCGTGTAAAGTACCCCTTAGATTTCCTTTTTTTTCAGTCTTTCAACTTTTTCTGAAATTATTTCTCAACACCTGGAGTGAAGACAAATTAAACTGGACACAACTGAGGTTCTTACTTAAGATGAACAGTTAGCCACGATGCCACTTTTAGCAATACGAGCCTTCTTTATAGCAAGGATGCCCCACCCACGAGGAACCTCCAGGTTATCTTTTGGGGACTCTTAAAGAACCAAAATAATGCAAATGAATACAGATTGGAACTGCTGATCCTTAACTGAGCATAAAGCAATATCTTATTTACATTTTTGTCCTTTTTGGTTACCTAACAAATAAATTACTGATTATAATAACTTGCTAATAACCTCTTGACCAATGAGAGTTCTCCTATAGAAAGGATATCGCTCCCATGAAGAACCTCAAGATAATGTTTTGGTTGTTGCAAAGCACCCAACATATGAGAAAGAAATAGAGTTTCATCTTCTAGAAATGTGCATCCATATGGCTCTTGGTCTTGCCCTGTTAATGACCCATTGTCCAATAAGAGCTCTGCTTGTAGCAAGGATGCTCCTCCCTTAAGGAATCTATAAATTACCTTTCAGCAGTTACTAAGCACTCAATGCACAATCAAAAATATTGCTTGATGCTCTATAATCTAGAACTGTGCTTCCAAATGGCTCTTCGTATTGGATAGTCAATATCCCTTTGTCTAATAAGAGCTCTGTTTGTAGAAAGATTGCCCCTCCCATGAAGAACCTCCAGATTAGCTTTTGGTGGTTACAAAGCACCCAACATACTGGAAAGAAATAGATTTTGATCCCCTATAATCCATAACTGTGTCTTCACATGGCTCTTGGTCTTCGCTTGTTGATGACCCATTGTCCAATAAGATCTTTGCTTGTAGCAAGGATTCCCCTCCAATGAAGAACCTACGGATTGTCTTTTGGTAGCTACTAAGCACTCAACGTACAAGAAAAAAAATATTTTTTGAAACTCTATAATCTAGAACTGTGCTTCTAAATGGCTCTTGGTTTTGGATTGCTAATGATTCATTATCCAATAAGAGCTCTGCTTGTAGCAAGATTGCCCCTCCCATGAAGAACCTACAGATTGTTTTTTGGTAGTTGCTGAGCACTCAACATACAAAAAATATATGGAGTTTGACACTCTATAATCCAGAACTGTTCTTCCAAATGGGTCTGGGTTTTGGATTGCTAATGACTAGTGATGGGCGAATAGTAGCTATTCGTGTTTTGATTATTCATAACGAATCCCAAAGCACTATTCCAGTATTCGTCATAATCAACCGACCTAATGAAAGTCAATGGGGAACTCTAGCATTTTTCTTGTAGTGATGAATACTGGAAGAGTACTCGGTATTCAGTAAGCATAATCCAAACACAAATAGTTACTATTTGCTAATCGCTATTAATGACCCTCTTAGCCAATAAGAGCACTGCTTGTAGAATGACCCACCCATGAAGAACCACTGCATTATCTTTTATTGGGTGCAGGGCATCCAACATTTGGGAAAGAAGTGGAGTTTGACACTCTATAATCCAGAGTTGTGTTTCTCCATACGTCACTTGGTCTTGGCACTAGGATAAAGCTTTCTCTCTTTTATGTGCTTAATTTTTTATGATTAACTTATAATTATACCACTGATTATAATTACTCATGAAGCCCAATTATGCCTACATATTGGGTAAAGGTCTGCTCTCTTTCACACATGTAGGTGGAAGACAACACAATTTGCTGGAATGACTGCCGTGGTCCTTGTTTGAGTTGCCCTCCAAGCTCTGCTGCCAAGTACTCATCCGCTGACTACTGTGGACTCATTAGTAAAATTGATGGTCCTTTCAAAGATTGCCACGCTATTGTTGAGCCAAACATGTACCACGATAACTGCGTCTTTGATGTTTGCGTCAACGGTGGCTTCAAAAAGATTTTATGTGACGCTGTCCAAGCTTATGCTGAAACTTGTCAACGTGCAAGAGTGCCCATTAAAGAATGGAGACAGGTCGCCGAATGTCGTAAGTGCAGACCAAATAGACAGAAGGTCAATTTACAAAAATAAGAATGCTTTTGGTAAATTAGGATGTTTTCTTTACTTTTTTAGCTTTGCAATGTTCAAGTGACAGTTCCTACCAGCTATGTGGAAAGGGTTGTCCAGCCACCTGTGAAAATCCAGAAGGTCCATCTGAATGTTTGGAGCCATGTGTGGAGACCTGTCAATGTAACCCAGGGTTTGTTTTAAGTGAAGGAAAGTGCATGCCCAAATCAAGTTGCGGATGCTCATATAATGGATTCACCTTTTCCGCTAACCAGGCTTTCTGGAACGATAACACATGCCAACAAAAATGCCTGTGCAATGAGAAAACTCTAAAAGTCGAATGCAAAAACAGTCCATGTGGGCCCCATGAAGAATGCGCAGTGAGGAACGGAATCCTAAATTGCTATCCCCGATCTTATGGTGTGTGCACGGCCTCTGGTGACCCACATTACATTTCCTTTGATGGAAAAAAGTTTGACTTCCAAGGTACTTGTGTCTACCAGCTTGCCGCATTGAGTGACAAGACTCGTGGATTAACAGATTTCCAGATATGGGTTCGAAATCAAAATAGAGGAAACATCAGAGTCTCCTACACATCAGAAGTCAACATCCAAGTCTATGGGCTAGAGATTGAGGCCAGTAGACAGCATCCAAATAAAGTGATGGTACGTATGACCACATAACATGAGAAATATCTTCAAATATATCTATAAAATGAATGAGAGGTCAAGAACCACCAAAATAACCCAAATTCGATCCCACCTAAAAAGCTTCCATCTTGAACACCTATGTGAAATTGTTTTATAAACATTTCCGAGATTTAGATTTAGACTAACTTGTTGTATTATATACCTTTTCAGTCTGTTATTGAAAACACATTTTTACAAAATATTTTTGAAAAATAATTCTTAGAACTTCCATTGATGAACCAAGAAAATATGAAACAAATTACTAGATATTCAAATTCTAATTTAAAGATTTGAGTTAAACAATGTAAAATTGTTTTTTAAACATTTCTGAGATTTAGATTTAGACTAACTTGTTTTATTATATACCTTATCAGTCTATTTTTTAAAACATTTTTACAAAATATTTTTGAAAAATAATTCTTAGAACTTCCATTTATGAACCAAGAAAATTGGAAACAAATCACTAAATATTCAAATTCTAATTTAAAGACTTGTTACACAATGTAAAATTGTTTTTTAAACATTTCCGAGATTTAGATTTAGACTAACTTGTTGTATTATATACCTTTTCAGTCTGTTATTGAAAACACATTTTTACAAAATATTTTTGAAAATTAATTCTTAGAACTTCCATTGATGAACCAAGAAAATATGAAACAAATCACTAAATATTCAAATTCTAATTTAAAGATTTGAGTTAAACAATGTAAAATTGCTTTTTAAACATTTCCGAGATTTAGACTAACTTGTTTTATTATATAAGTTTTCAGTTTATTATTGAAAAATATTTTTTCAAAATATTTTTGAAAATCAATTCTTAGAACTTCCATTGATGAAAATTGGAAACAAATCACTAAATATTCAAATTCTGATATAAAGATTTGTTATAATTCTGATTTCTATCTTTTCCTTTCGTAGATTAACAAGACGCTTATAAATTTGCCGTTTCGATTCCACGATAGCCAACTTTCCATCTATCGCAACCCTAGCGCGGTCGTCTTCAGTTTTGGCTTTGGTGTTAAGGTCATATTTGATTATAACAGTATCGTCAGGGTCACCGTTCCCGGCACTTATGCCAATGCTTTAGGTGGCCTTTGTGGCAATTTTAATGGACTTCCTGGTGATGACTTAACACCCAAAGGTGGAGCAAAGCCTGCCGACCCCACCACATTTGGTAAGAGCTGGAAGGTGAAGGACGTGTACAAATGTAGAGATGATGGAGGTGCCGTCTGTCCTGAATTAGCATCTGAAGAGAAGAGGCAGAAAGATGGTGGCAGTGAATGTGGCATCCTACTGAGTCCCAATGGGCCATTCCGTGATTGTCGCTCACTGGTGGATCCCGAGCCTTACTTCCAGAGCTGTGTATATGATTACTGCGTTCTGCAGAAGCGCCAGACCGTCTTTTGTTCTGAGATTACGTCATATGTCATGGCGTGTCAAGAAGCCAAAGGGAAAGTACATCCATGGAGAAGTCAAAACTTCTGTCGTAAGTGATTTTTGTTTTTCAAAAACATTTTGTTTTTGTTCTCTTGATATCCTTGAGATCTGGTTGGATAAACAATACAATAACATTATGCTTTGTTTTTCAGCATTCTCCTGCCCCCCTCATAGCAGTTATGAGGTCTGTGCTGATTCCTGTCCCGTCACCTGTAATGGTCTCTCCAGCCCGGAAGGTTGTGATGGAAATTGCACAGAGGGTTGTGCGTGTAATAACGGTTTCCTTCTTAGTGGCGGGCAGTGTGTCCCTATCTCGGAGTGTGGATGCACTTACAATGAGGTCTACTATTCTGTTGGCGAGAGTGTTTTTGTTGAGGACACATGTTCCCAGAAATGTTCCTGTGGTCAAGGTGGGATCATGACCTGCGCCCCATCACACTGCAACACCAATGACGAATGCAAGATACAGAATGGAGTTCTCGGCTGCTTCCCGAGAGGTTCGGCCACTTGTACAGCCTCAGGTTATTCCCATTATAGGACATTCGACAATAAACCTTATGATTTTGGTGGACTTTGCTCCTATGTATTGGCTGAGAACTGTGGAGAAAACATGGCGGGAGGAAATCTGACAGCATTCCAGGTCACTGTAAAACATGACAAGCAAGATTCCAGTCCTGGAAAAATCAGAAGTGTTACCATCGAAGCATATCAAACGAGTCTGACCCTGAATCACAAAGAAAAAGGCGTCATCCAGGTAACAAGACCAATGCTATACCTTAATCTACTGTTAGCTTCTTTAAGGGGCGCTCTTCTCTGTACTCTACTACTTTCTGTTGGGAAAGTCCCCTGATCATTAGCTATTTAGTGGATCTCTAACAGCCAAGATCTCTGGTGATCAGCTGTAATCATTGAGGAAAGCAGCAATTAAAGAATTCCCCTGCAGTGCCTCGATAATTTCCATTGAAGTCAATGAAAAGTCCTTGGAATTGCATGGACACTACGAGAACTAAAGAGTAAAAGACCCCCTTTTACAGCCTGAATTTATCATCTGCACAGAACTTTTCCTGCTGATCTGCCCTTTAGGAAGCACAGACCCAGTGGTAGGCTCACTAGTTGAGGTGGATTCACAAAGCCCAAGGTCCAGGTGGGCGCACGGGCCATGGACATCGATGCAGCAGGTAGTCAAAACACACAGGAAACAGCAGAGGTCCTGGTGGCAGCAGAAAGGAAGCTGAAGTCCTGGAAGACTGGGAACAGGTAGCAGAGGTTCTGGAAGCAACAGGCAGATAGGGGATGTCCTGGAGACTGCAGAAAGGAAGCTGAGGTTCTGGAAGACTGGGAACAGTTAGCAGAGGTATTGGAAGCTGCAGGTAGTCAGGAGATGTCCTAGAAACCGCAGACAGAAGGTGGATTCACAAAGCCCAAGGTCTGGGTGGGCACACTTGCCATGGACATCGGTGCAGCAGATAGTTGAAACACACAGGAAATAGCAGACGTCCTGGTGGCCGCAGACAGGAAGCTGAGATCCTGGAAGACTGGGAAAAGGTAGCGGAGGTGCTGGAAGCCAGAGGCAGACAGGAGACATCCTGGAGACTGCTCAAAGGAAGCTGAGGTCCTGGAAGACTGGGAACAGTTAGCAGAGGTATTAGAAGCTGCAGGCAGTCAGGAGATGTCCTGGAAACCATAGACAGGAAGCTAAGGTCCTGGAAGACTTGGAACAGGTAGCAGTGGTACTGGAAGTTGCGGGCAGATAGGAGACATCTTGGAAACTGTAGACAGGTACCAGAGGTCCCAGAAAACCATAAATGTGTACTGACCAGGTCTTGGTGCACAGATAAACTAAGACTCTTAATGCCAAGGCCCATGTGTGTGTTGGTTGGTCTTATATAGGCCTAGGAAACTCATCACATGGGAACATGCTGGGCTATGTGCAAAGCTTGATGTTGAGCATACGAATGTTTAGCTGCCTGGGGTGAAGATAGCAGAACCAAGCCCACCAGTAGACCAAACAGAAAATGGCCCCCGCTTTAGAACAATATAAGGGACCATTGTAGTCCCATAATTCATCAAAATGCACATTTTTTCTTGCTTTGGAGCTAGAAATTGCTACCTGACCTCTTGGGCCCCTGTACGGTCACACAGGTTGCACCAATGATATGTCCACCTCTGAACCAGACCCAAGACAGGTGTGTAACACCCAGTGTCAGGCACAAGGGTAGATATCAACTCAGCTGTCAGGAGTTGTTGACTGGTTCCAATAGGAACCAGCAGAAAAGTAACTGCAGTTCTGGAGTGTATGTTGAGTACAGGGGTAAGAGTAGAAATACCTGTGGACAAATTTGACATATAAACAGGTTGTTGAAGACTTTTCTGGTTGAACTTTATTTGATATTTTTGGATTATTGCTAGGTCAACGGGGTGACTTCCAAGCTTCCAGTTACACTGCTGTCTGGGAACATCCGAGCAGAGTGTTTTGGTCAAGGTGTTCTGCTCAAGACTGATTTTGGCCTTCAAGTCAAGTTTGACCTCCAGTCCCATCTTTCTGTTACTGTGCCTAGTAACTACATGCATGGCACGTGTGGACTGTGTGGCAACTACAACGGACTTGCCACAGATGATGCAGGCACCACGCCGGAAGAAATCAATGCCTTTGGAAACAAATGGAAAGTGCAAGGAGAACCAGAACAAACATGCAATGGATGTGGTGGCAATGACAACCCCTGTCCAACGTGCCAAGAGGAAAAGAAGAAAATATTTTTGCAAACAATTAATTGCGGCATTATTAGTGACCCAACTGGTCCATTTGCAAAGTGTCACTCCAAGGTGAACCCCGAATCTTATGTGAATAATTGTGTTTCTGACTTGTGCCAGACCAATGGAGAAGACAGCAGTGTTTTGTGCGATAGTGTTACCATTTATGCTGATGCTTGCAAATTTGAAGGGGTCAAAGATATAACCTGGAGGACGGTTGATTTTTGCCGTAAGTATATAGTCATTTTAACTATTGGAAAAAGTTAAGCTATATCTGTAACATAGACCCAACTTATCGTGCCATGGTGGGTAGGTCAAGCACCCGATTGTGATGCCAGACACTAGGAGCAGTATGACTAGAAGGGTAGTCAGACAAGCTGGGATCATAAACCAGGAGATTCAGGGAGCAGATAGAGACATAGTCAGGAAAAGGTCCGAGGTCAGAAGCCAGGAGATAATGTATAAGGTTCAGGGAGCAGATAGAGACATAGTCAGGAATAAGTCCGAGGCCAAAAGCCGGGAGGTAACGTATAAGGTTCAGTGAACAGACAGAGATGTGCTCAGGAAGAGGTCCGAGGTCAGAAGCTGGGAGGTAACGTATAAGGTTCAGTGAACAGACAGAGATGTGGTCAGGAAGGGGTCCGAGGTCAGAAGCCAAGAGGTAACGTATGAGGTTCAGGGAGCAGACAGAAATGTGGTCAGGAAGAGGTCTGAGGTCAGAAGTTGGGAGGTAACGCATAAGGTTCAGTGAACAGACCGAGATGTGCTCAGGAAGAGATCCGAGGTCAGAAGCCGGGAGGTAACTTATATGGGTTCAGTGAACAGACAGAGATGTGGTCAGGAAGAGGTCCAAGGTCAGAAGCTGGGATGTAACGTATAAGGTTAAGTGAACAGACAGATATGTGGTCAGGGAGAGGTCCAAGGTCAGAAGCAAAGATCAGAACACTTTCACCAAACAGGAGCCAAGAGCAAACTGAGAAAACAGGAAGTTAGACTGATGAAGTTCAAACAGAGCAAGCACCAGGAATAAGAAACAGAGTAATCACTAGGAACAAGGCGCATCTGTGAAAGCATGTCACAGAACCAGCGTGGACCCTAATGCTGGAAGACAACCTTTCAGCAAGTGCACAAGACACATTGCAGAGCATTTTCAAATGCAAAATGCTCCGCACAGTGGAACCATGACAGTGACACTTTCCATAATAGAACCGTTTTCCTTGATAATACTTGAACCCTACATCAGTCCCGAAATTATTTCCTTCTACATCTTCACGTTCACTTATATATATCTTATTTGTCTTTCCACAGCTGTAAAATGTGGCCCTCACAGTCACTTCGTGATCTGTGCTGACATGTGCTCCACCACCTGCGCTTCCATCTATGATACCTTTGAGTGTTCGGATCTGTGCGATGAAGGCTGTGAGTGTGACGAGGGCTATGTATTTGATGGACAAAACTGCATACCCTTAGACCAATGTGGATGCTTTGACAATGGTCGCTACTATCAGGTATAGATCTCACGTAAGGCTTTTTATGAAAGATTTAGTATTGGAAAATTTGCAGTTCTAGAATTTTCAAATTTCTAAATTTGTTTCCAAAGGCTAATGAAATCGAGCTGAATGATGATTGTAGTGTGGAATGCACGTGCAACCCAATTTCAGGACTAAACTGCAAAAACACAAGCTGTACCGAAAGAGAGAAATGCCAAGTTGTGAATGGTGTGAGGTCTTGTGTCAACCTTGGTGAGTCTCTGAGATATTGCAAGTAACATACTTGGTCCTTTGAAGATCACACAAGGCTCAAAATCCACCAGTTGATTGCCCAATTGGTTATCAAAGTTTTTGACAATATGACCAAGCTACCTACAAAAACAATAAAGCCATCAACCCAATATGGGCTTTGCATCCAGTACTAAAAAGTTGAGCTCTAATATCCCAGTGTTAAGCTACCGCTAGGGGGTGCTGGGACTCAGGTAGAAAGAGAACTCCTGAGTGCAGAAGCCCACAAGAGGTCTCTATTGCAAGAGCAGGGATAGTCAATCTGTCAGGGTCTATGCCGGGATGTCACGTCTGAACCGAGGAGAAAACAAGCCAAAGTCAAAGAACAGAGCCGAGGTTGGATACCGGGAAAGCAAGTAAGCACTGGGGAGGGAGTGGAGGACACAAAACAGGACTGGAGTCCGGAGGAGAGGGAGGAACGGAGGTAAGGTCGGCAAGGAGGAACGGAGGTCAGGATGGGCAGGACGTATGGAGGTCAGGACAGGCCGGGGAAACGGAGGTCAGGTCAGGCAGGAGGGACAGATGTCAGGATGTACAGTACCGAGTAGCAGGACAAGAAACAGAGAACTTCTCTCAGGAACAGTGCACGAAGCAGAGTCGGAAATATTACTGGTGGCGTCCCCGATGTAGCAGCACCAAGATATAGTGGTGCGGGCCACGAAACGAAGCCAAAACAAACTGGGACAAGGGACCTAAACCCTGGAGGCAGGATACATGCACCAGCTCAGGGACAGCAGAGCCAAGCATGAATCATGCCCCCCAGTTTACCAAATGGTTCATTCATTTTGAGAATATTATTTCCACTTTAATCTATTTCATAAAATATTCTTTTATTTGTTGCATTTCAGACCCTTGTAAGTCCAAGACATGTCGTGCAGAGGAGGAATGTCAGCTCCAAGATGGCCTACCTTACTGCAAACCATCGTACACCGGCACCTGCTGGGCATGGGGAGATCCCCATTTTGGTTCCTTCGATGGCCATACCTTTGACTTCCAGGGCACCTGCAGCTACGTTCTCTCTAAGTATGTTGGTGATGATCCCACATTGGAACCATTCCAGGTGGTCATAAAGAATGATAACAGAGGAAGTCAAGCTGTCTCGTATGTCATGAGGACAGAAATTGAAGTCTATGGCTACAAAATTTCAATTCAAGTTGGAGAATTTCCAACAATAAGAGTAAGTGTGAGATATTTTTAAGTAGAGATGAGGTGGTCAATCGTGACCCTAAATATCTATACATTTTGTAACTTTGCCAGTTTAAGTAACTTTAAATTTATTTCATCAATACTCTTGTCTGTCTCAGGTCAATGGTGAAATAACCAATCTGCCAACTACTTTAGCTGATGGGAAGATGAAAGTGACTCGTAGCGGACTGACTGCCTCCGTTGAAGTAGATTCTGGTGTGATAGTTACTTATGATTGGAATGCTTACATCACAATAACCCTTCCCAGTAGTTACTACAATTCTGTGTCTGGTCTCTGTGGGAATTTCAACCAAGATCAAAATGATGATCAAAAATCGCCTGATGGCACCATGGTCAACTCCATTGTAGGCTGGGCCTCTTCATGGAAAGTCTACGATCAAGATCCATTCTGCTTTGACTCTTGTCCAGGCCAGTGTCCAACCTGTGATGAGGCAAAGAAGAAGCAATATGTCAACGACAAAAGCTGTGGTCTCATTGTGAAAAAAGATGGACCATTCCAAGGATGCATCTCAAAAGTGAATCCCAACAAGTTCTTCGATGCTTGCCTCTTTGATGTTTGCATGGCTGATGGGGCTAATACCATTCTTTGCCAGTCCCTTGAGGCATACGCAAGCGTTTGCCGGAACCAAGGAGTCAAGCTTCTAGACTGGCGAACACCTTCCAATTGCCGTGAGTACAGGATCTGTCATGACTCTCACCTTCTGTCGGTTTCCTCTGGGGGTTAGATCATTTGGAAGGAGCCTATTCTGTCGGGGGTCACATTGGTTTTTATTGGAGTTGTTCCTCTCTGAACATTGCCAGTAATAGTTACTGCTTTGCAGTGTTCGCTTCCTGGTTCCCGTGAGTTTCTAATCTTGTCCCGCTTCCAAGTACTCCATCCTCTGACCTCTGTTCATTTCCATCTTGCCTTACTTCCCTGTCTCCGTACCTGCTCTCCCCTGGACCTCCGTTCCATCCAGTCTTGCCTTACTTCCCTGTCTCTGTACCCGCTCTTCCTGGACCTCCATTCCATCCAGTCTTGTCTTCCCCTGTCTCCATACCTGCTCTCCCCAGACCTCCATTCCATCCAGTCTTGCCCTACTTCCCTGTCTCTGTACCCGCTCTCCCTGGACCTCCATTCTGTTCAGTCTTGTCTTACGTCCCTGTCTCCGTACCCGCTCTCCCCAGACCTTCATTCCGTCAAGTCTTGCCTTACTTCCCTGTCTCCGTACTCGCTCTCCCCGGACCTTCATTCCGTCAATTCTTGCCTTACTTCCCTGTCTCTGTACCCACTCTCCCTGGACCTCCATTCCATCCAGTGTTGTCTTACTTCCCTGTCTTTGTACCCGCTCTCCCCTGAACCTCCATTCTGTCCAGTCTTGTCTTACTTCACTGTCTCCGTACTCGCTCTCCCCGGACCTTCATTCCATCAAGTCTTGCCTTCCCTTTCTCTGTACCCACTCTCCCTGGACCTCCATTCCGTCCAGTGTTGTCTTACTTCCCTGTCTCTGTACCCGCTCTCCCCTGGACCTCCATTCCGTCCAGTCTTGTCTTACTTCCCCTCACCGTACCCGCTCTCGTCGGACCTCCGTTCCGTCCAGTCTTGTTTTACTTACCTGTCTCTGTACCCACGCTCCCTGGACCTCCATTCCATCCAGTCTTGTCTTACTTCCCTGTCTCCATATTCGCTCTCCCCCTGACCTCCATCTCATCCAGTCTTGTCTTACTTCTTTGTCTGCATACCCACTCTCCTTGGACCCCCGTTCCATCCAATCTTGTCTTACTTCCCTGTCTCCATACCCTCTCTCCGCTTGTAATACCCTCTCTCCTCCCTCCTCCCTACTTACTTGTCTGCTCAGCTTCTGACCCCATTTTGAACTCTGACTTCGTCTCTGCTTCTCTCTGGCTGCTGACGTGACCTCTTGGCTTTCTGACCCTTTGCTCTCACCTGACTCCGGCTTTGCTTACTCCTCTGTACAGACGTGATCTCCTGGCACCGATCTTAGTCTTACTGACCAGCATTGATGCTAGTGACCTCTAGTGGGCTTGCACTAGACTGCACTCAGGATCACTCCAGCCTCTCTGAGTTCCTGCGCCCCCTAGTGGTAGCATCACAGGATCTATGTTTTACCCAATAATATTGATGTTGCTAGAAATCTGAATTATAAGCCATTGAATAGTACTATATATATTTTTGCAAAACTTTATTGAAAAATTATTGTTTCTTTTATCCTTTGCAGCCATGACATGCACGGATAAGAACAGCCAATATGTTGCCTGTGGCAATGCTTGTCCAGCCAGTTGCTTTGATAGAAATGCCTCAGCAAAATGCACAAAACCCTGTGTAGAAACATGTAAATGCAAAGAGGGCATGGTCCTCAGTGGTGAAACATGTGTGCCCATCTCCAGGTGCGGATGTCAATACAACGGACGGTATTATGACCCCGACCAGTCCTGGTACAATGAGAATTGCAGTGTTCAGTGTAAATGTGACTCGGTGCTTGGAGTTGTCGTTTGCAAGGAAACTAAATGCAAAGATAGTGAGACTTGCACGATTAACAATGGGGTCCGAGGCTGCTATCCCAGCAAGTACACCATGTGCATAGCCTCAGGTGATCCTCATTATACCACATTTGATAAAAGGAAAATAGACTTTATGGGCACATGTATCTACCAGCTGGTAGGTGTAACATCAAAGGATCCATCACTGCCCAGTTTCACAGTCAAGGTTCAGAATGACCACCGTGGTAACAAGGCCGTGTCCTTCACCAAAGATGTGATATTGGAGCTCAACAACACAACCATAACAATGAGTAAAGACCACCCGAAACAGATCAAGGTACGATTATTTTCTTTAAAGTGATATAATGTATCCTACTGTGATACAGTGAAATTTTTATAATATGTAAGAAACTACATCATGATGGAACAAATAATTGTCACGGTTCCGATGCACAGAGCATCTTTTGTTATGTTCTACCATGCTCTCCTGCAGAGCTTTTTGCAGGTTTGGATGCTCTGTTGTTTGTCTTGGACACCTATGGATGTGTTGTCTCTCAGCTGTGGGTTCGCTGGTCCTGGGAGGTGCCTCCGCAGATGCTCCTTGTTCCTAGTGATTGCTCTGCTTCAGTAGGGAGCGTGCTCGCCCAGAACATCACCAGTCATACTTCCTGTTTACAGTAGTGCTCTCAGCTCCTGTTTTGTTTAGTGATTTGATCTTGGCTCTCGTCTCTGGGCTATTGTTGACTCTTGTCTGCCTGTCTCCCTGTTTTTGTCGTTACTTCCTGGCTCCTGACCTCGTACCTTCTCCTGAGCACATCCCTGCCTGCTTCCTGTATCCTGTACATACTCTCCTGGAATCCTGACCCTTGGCTTGTATTTTGACCTCGTCTCTGTCTGCTCTCTGTGTCCTGTCGCTACCTCCTGGCTTCTGACCTCCTCCTGACCACGTCCCTTCCTGCTCCTTGTATCCTGTACATACTTTCCTGGTATTCTGACCCTCGACTTGGATCTTGACCTCACCTCTGTCTGCTCCCAGTGTCCTGTGGCTACCTCCTGGCTGCTGACCTTGGACCTCCTCCTGACCATGTCCCCGCCTGCTCCCTGTATCCTGTACGTACTTTCCTGGAATTCTGACCCTCGACTTGTATCTTGACTTCGTCTCTGTCTGCTACCAGTGTCCTGTCGCTACCTTCTGGCTTGTGACTTTGGCTTGTCTGACTACTTCTCCACATTCACGCAAGTAGTGTCTACTGCCACCTTGTGATGGACATCACAATAATGGATCGAAAACGCCATTGACATGTGATGGGGCCGGGTGGGATTCTATAGTACTGTTGGCAAGCAGAGTGTGGATTATGCTATAATTCATATAAAAAGTGGTTGATGCCTTTAACCCCCCCCCCCCCCCCCCCGAGAGACTGATCATATTGGGGAGAATAATATATAATGAAAATATCAAGGCATAAGACCTCATAACCCTGATCAATAGAAATCTTCAATATGGCCATAGTGCAACTTCCAATAAAGTCAATGGTTACAATGGTTATGTTCAGTACTAAGAAATCTCCAGGTAGCACCCAATGGAGCAGGCAAGAATATAGAACACTGTGTCTACCAATCCATAATACAGACCCTCATCTCATCTCTTTACAGGTCAATGGTCTCTTTGTGGCCCTCCCCTACTATTCGAAGTCTCTGCAGCTCGTTGCCTTCATATCAGGGAATGATGTCGTCATCCAGACTAAATTTGAATTGCTTTTGACCTTTGATGGATGGAGCTACGCACGTGTTATTCTACCAAGCACCTACAAGGGGGCTGTCGATGGTTTATGTGGAAACAACAATGGAGACCCGAGTGATGACTTCAACACACAAGATGGAGCACAAGCCAAGAGTCCAGAAGAGTTTGGAAAGCGATGGAAAGTCGGAGATGTAGAAGGATGTGAAAAATTATGTTCAGATTGCCCCAAGTGCACCGAGGTTGAGAAGGAACCTTACAAGAGTGACCAGTATTGTGGCCTTCTCATCAAACCTGATGGACCCTTCAGTCAATGCCATAAGTCTATCGATCCAGCTTCTTACTTTGATGACTGCGTATTCGATGTGTGCGCTTATAAGGGTCTTCAGTCTGTTGTCTGTCACAACATAGCATCTTATGTTTCTGAATGTCAAAGAAATGGTTCAGTGGTCAAAAAATGGAGGACGCCAACCTTCTGTGGTAAGTTGGTCCTTCATAGTGGATAACCAACATTATGGGATCCACCAGGTCAATATCAAAATCACTAAACTCTATACAACATTTGTCTTCTGTATTTGGTGTACTTATAGAAATCATCTGTTTCATTTTCAGAACTCACCTGCCCTCCAAATAGTCATTACAACCTCATTGGAGATGGATGTCCCGTCACCTGTTTGGGTCTTACGTCTCCACCGACTTGTGATAAGTCCTTCACTGAAGGCTGCTACTGTGATGATGGCTTCGTGCTGAGTGGAGATGACTGTGTGCCTATTGCAGAGTGCGGCTGCTCCTATCAAGATGTCTACTACAAGACAGGTCAAGAATTCTTCACAGACGATCTCTGCCAGAAGAAATGTACCTGTGGGAACAACGGCATCACCACCTGCCAGGACCACAGCTGTGGTGCCAATGAAGTGTGCCAAGTGGTAGATGGTGTCCTGGGCTGTCATGCTACAGAACAAGGCCAATGTATAGCATGGGGAGGTGCTCACTATATCACCTTTGATAATGTCAACTATGACATGCAAGGCCTTTGTCAATACACCCTTGTCAAGGTGGAAAAAGCCAACTTTGAGGTGACAGTGGAAAATGAGCCATATGGAAATGTTGCCGTTACCAAATCAGTCACAGTGACCATCGGTGACCATGTCATACACCTGGAGCGAGGAAAAGCCTGGACCATTGAGGTACAGTAATTAGCTGAGATACATTTGTGATACAGCATATAGTTATTTATGGACTCCCATAGTCTAACGTAAGGTAATTGTGCAATGAAAAGTCTTTAAGGGAACCTGACACATCATACATGATGTCCTGTCTGTGGGCAACATGTTATAGAGCAGACAGAGCTGAGAAGATTGATATGTAGTTTTATAGGAAATGATGGCTTATAACTTGTATTTTGTCCATTGAAATCGATGCTTTATGTATGGTTTGGCGCTCAGAGGGTGGAGCTTAGTCACAGCTGTCAATCATGGAAAGGACCGCCTACTGGACTCCAAAGCATAGCAAAAGCAGAGATTAAAATGGCTAAATGTAGCGCTGGCGTCCCTGCGTGGATACCGACTTACCGCCGCCACTGGGTCACATCCTCCTTCACATTCCCCCAGGTCATCCACGTGTGCTGCAGTCCTCTCCTCTCCCCAGAGCCTGTGCACGTGGCACAGGCTTCCCAGGAACACGTCTAATATCCACACGTGCACACCAGTCCTCCTCATAAAGGGCATGCTATCTCCAGGAAATGCCTCTCAGCCTATGGCTGAGTGGCACTATGTATTTAAGGCACCCTCCCATTAGGGGAGGTGCCTGTAAAACGTCCTTATTTAGTTTGGCTACCAGTCTGCTGCTAGCTAGTTGTCAGGTCCCGAGCTCCTGCCTTGTTGTCCCTGTGTCCGTCACCTATACCTGCCTTCCCATACCTATTTGTCCCTAGTGTGCCCACCATTTCTGTTTATATCCGTTTGCCTGTCTGTCTCAGTCATCCCACCTGTACTCACCTAAATGTGTGTCCGCACCTGAGTCCGTCACCGGCCCTGGGGGGTCAGCTACCACAATCCCAGTCTGTCCCCTCTAAAGGGTAAGCCCGGATCCCCCCTACCATCCAGTAAGTCCACTAATCCAGCTCTCTGCCCCTACACCGGCCGTTACCCTAAAATACAAGTTATGCTTAATTTTTTCCCATAAAACAATATATCAATCTTCTCAGCTCTTTGTGCTCAATAATGTGATACCAAAAGAGATTCAGTCACTGATTTTTATTTAATTTTTTATTCTCATAGTTAAACAAAGAAAGATACAATCTTCCATTAGAGTCCCGAAAACACCAATTCTGGATCAACGAAGCAGGAAACAATGTGATTATTCACACTAAAAATGGCATTACTCTTCTGTTTGACCGTCAATACTTTGTCTCAGTCTGGGTACCCAGCTCCTATGCCGGACTCACTCAAGGCCTCTGTGGAAATTTCAACAAAAACAAGAACGATGACTTCCATCTTCCAAATGGCACTGTTACTGCTGACCTGGCAGCGTTTGCAGAGTCCTGGGCAGTGAGTGGAGAAAGGTCAGACTGTCGTGGGTGTTCAGGAGACCATTGTTTCACCTGTGATGAAGTGACAACTGCTGAGGCAAAATCACCTTCCAAATGCGGACTGATAACTGATCCTAAGGGTCCCTTTAAGGACTGTCATGCACTGGTGTCTCCAGAAATGTATGCCAAGAGCTGCGTGTTTGACCTTTGTGCCAGTGGAGATCGACCGGTTGCTCTGTGTGCCAGCCTTCAAGCCTACACATCCTTGTGCCAAGACAGAGGTGGCAAAGTTGGGTCTTGGAGGGACGTCGCTGGCTGCCGTAAGTCTTCAGCAACCTTCACATAGAGATTTCTGATGCCAGCAAAATAATGGCCTGCATTTTTGAAGCCCAGTAATTCATAGCTTGTTGTTTTCTTATTCTCGGCAGCGCATTCATGTTCAGCTCACAGTCACTACGCGTTGTGCACACAGACCTGCCGCTTCACCTGTAATGGTCTCCTGGCTCCGAGCTCCTGCAGTGAAAACTGCTTTGAGGGTTGTGAGTGTGACGACGGATATATGTTCGATGGGGAGAACTGTGTGACAATGGACACTTGTGGATGTCATCTCAATGGACGGTATCTAAAAGTAAGAAAAATTATGTGAACAGTGATAGTTACATTTTGGATAGAGGGATGGATGTTTGGATGGATGGATGTTTGGATGGATGCATGGATGGATGGATGTTTGGATGGATGGATGTTTGGATGGATGTTTGGATGGATGGATGGATTTTTGGATGGATAGATGGAGGATTGTATGATGGATGTTTGGATGGATGTTTGGATGGATGTTTGGATGGATGTTTGGATGGATGTTTGGAAGGATGTTTGGAAGGATAGATGGATGGATGTTTGGATGGTTCGATGGATGTTTGGATGGATGGATGTTTGGATGGATGGATGGATGTTTTGGATGGATGGATGTTTGGATGGATGGCTGTATGGATGGATGGATGATTGTATGGATTGATGTTTTGATGGACGGATGTTTGGATGGATGATTGGATGGATGGATGTTTAAATGGATGGATGGAGTTTTGGATGGATAGATGGATGGATATTTGAATGGATGGATGTTTGGATGGATATTTGGATGGATGGATGGATGTTTGGATGGATGGATATTTAGATTAATGGATATTTGGATAGATGGATTGCCAGATGCAGATAGTAGAGGGCCCCTGTGCAAGAAAATCCTATGGAAACTTTGCAGTCCAATATCTCATCATAATGCACAATTCCTCCTGCTTTGGAGATAGATGTGCCCCCCCATACCCAAAAGCGAATCTAGGTTTTCCTGCATCGGAAGAAGAATTCTGTTAGGTGCCCCTGCCCCCCACATTCGGTTTGAGTAGTTATCATGTGACCCCTCAGTCATATGCACACTTACAGTCATGTGCCGATGAGCTGTTCTTCATAATTCAATCAATGTTCACTGGTAAACTACAGGCCTTGCTTGATAGAGAGAAGCAAGAAAAACAGCTTACATCACATGACTGTGGGTGTGAAAATCACATATGAGTGAAGTGGTCATGTGATGACTGCAAGCAGAACTGTATCCTGACAGTGAGTATATTACATACTGTTAGAATACAATCACCAAGAACACATCACAAGAAACACAGCACCACAACCGTCATCAGTACAGAAATAAATCACCAGAACCACCATCAGTACATGCTACATTAATTGTAATGTCAGGTCAGACCAATGTACGTCCTTAACAATAGTAAGATGTTATCAGTGATCATCAAACTGCAGACCATACAGGAGCCACAGTACTAATGAGAATTAGTCAGTATCAGAAATAAACATTTACATCCAGGTACTTTATAGATGATGGTGTCTCTGACTGGAGTTGTTCTCTTTCTTTTCTTCATCTTGTCCAGACGCCATGATGACTTGTCATATCCATAGCTCATTTCTGCAGACTTTCATCTTCGCAATTTTTCTGGCACGATACCCTTAAAAATAGCAGAATGATTATAATGTTTTTGAATAAAAAATATCTGATCTATGCTGTGGCCCTGAATAAATAATTGCCCTTCACTATGTTCCCTGCAAAAAACATGACCAGCAGACTGTCCCTCTTATGGTACATGCTCTCCAAAGTGCCCTCGTCTTTCCATACTGTGTTCCCTTTTCACACTGTCCTCTCATACTCTGGTTTCTCTATACTGCCCAATCTCTCTACTGTGACCCCTCATTACACTCCCCTTCCTCAGCATACTGTCCCCTCCTGGCTATGCCCTTTCACTGTCCCTTCATGCTATTCCCTCTCTCTATACCACCACCCACACACACACTATCCAGTTTCTATTTTGTGCCCCATCACACATTTTTACCCCCATACTGTCTCCTCACTCTATTCCCCTCAAAAGGAGGCTCCTCACACATTTCCCTCCTCCCTCATACTGTCGTCTATCACTTCCCCCTCACTCCCCATACAGTCTCTTCACACATTCCTCTGTGTCCACTCTCCATGCTCTCTATACTGTGTCTCCACCCATTCCTTCCTCAGTCTTCATGCTGTGTCCTCAGATTTTTACCTTCCCCCTCTCTCCCCATAATGTTTACGCACCCATCCAAACTCTCTTGCTACCTATACTGCATATGAATACATCATCCTTCTGATACTGTCTCCTCATACATGACCAGACCTGCTCCCCATACAGCATTCACACCCACCCACCCTCGCTTCATATATCCCCCCACACTCCTAATACGTTGTCCTAAATTCCACCCCTTTCTCACCATACTGTGTCCACACCCATCCCATTCCCCTTGCTCCCCAATACTGTGTCTGCATAAAGTCCTCCTCTTGCTCCCATACTGTTAACGCACCCATCCCCACTTGCTCCCCTTACTGTGTCTGCACTCATCCCCCTCTCACTCCCCATACTGTGTCTGCCCACATCCCCATTGCTCCCCATACTGTGTCCTCATAAATCCCCTTGCTACTCAAATTTGTATTTTCATAGATCCCCTTTCCCCCCCATTACTGGCCGCACTCATCCCCTCCTTCACTTCCTCAACTGTGTTGTGAAATTCCACCCCCCCTTCACTCCCAACTCTGTATCAGCACCCATATTCCTCTCACTCATCATTGTGTCAGCACCCATCCCTACCCTTGCTCCCCAAACTATGTCCCAAATAACTTCTCCTCTAACAACAATAAATATTTGGTATCTTCAGCTGCACTGGAGCACTTAACACTAATGCTGTGTGAGGCTCTTTGGCGCTGGGGATTGACGTCAGCAGTGTGATCAGATGACCTGATCATGCTGCTGATGTTGCCCTGCGTTGGTCAGGGCTTCAACTGTACTAATGCCTGAAAGATGCAAGCACAATTAATCACTGGGAGTTGGTGCACTACACCATCTCTGAGCCAGCTGCCTGCTTGACGTCCGGTTTAGAGAATGGCCAACACCCACTACGGGGACGGCAAAATGCAGCCACCAGGTAGACACCTAGGAATGTATCAGGTGGCCCAACGGTGCCCCTGTCGGCTGCATCTGGGGCAAATGCCACCTCCTGTGCCCCCCCAGATATGCCCCTGCTTTACCTTTACAATTCTCTTCAAATGTTTTTACTTTTTTGCAGGGGCAATGAAAGTGTAGTAAGTGATGACTGCAGTCAGGAATGTTCTTGCATCCCTGGAGTTGGGGCGCGATGCCGTTCTATGAGCTGCGCCGATGATGAGCGTTGTGATATTCGCGATGGTGCCAGGACTTGTGTTAAGAAAGGTGAGAGTTGTTTCTAAAAAACAGGGAAATATTTCGGAGATCCAAATAAGCTCACACTTTATGACCTTTGACTCATCTCTTCCATTATGACACCTCTTTTATGCACAACAGGATCCTTCTGACTTTAGCAGCAGCTGCCTGACCTTTTCACATTTTCTTGGTCTTTTCTTCTCTCCTCCATTTTATATACTCCAGTTATCAATCAATGTGCACTAAATTTATATCTTGAAAACTCTTTAGACCCTTGCAAGGAGAAAAAGTGTCATTTGATGGAATCCTGCCAAGTCCAAGATGGGAAGGCGGTGTGTGCTCCAAATTACACAGGCCTATGCTGGGCATGGGGAGACCCTCATTTCCACACCTTGGATGAAAAAGACTTCAGCTTCCAAGGCACCTGCAGCTACGTCCTCTCCCAATATACCGGTAATGATCCCACCCTGGAACCATTCCGGATCATCATAAAGAACGATAACCGAGGAACCCAAGATGCCTCATACGTCAGGAAGATGGAACTGACCATGTATGACACTAAAATCAGCATTGAAGTTGGAGAATTCCGTAAAATAAGAGTAAGTTGTATGAATGTAAATACAGAAGCCAGAACTCTAAAGATATTCATGTCTTAAAGATTGAGGTTGACTAACCCAGTTATTTCCAAAGGATAGAGAAGGACCTCTGTACCTCTGTAACTGCCATAAGATAGAGAAGAGGCTCTGTACCTCTGTAACTGCCATAAGATAGAGAAGAGGCTCTGTACCTCTGTAACTGCCATAGGATAGAGAAGAAGCTCTGTACCTCTGTAACTGACATAGGATAGAGAGGAAGCTTTGTACCTCTGTAACTGACATAGGATAGAGAAGAAGCTCTGTACCTCTGTAACTGCCATAGGATAGAGAAGAAGCTCTGTACCTCTGTAACTGACATAGGATAGAGAGGAAGCTCTGTACCTCTGTAACTGACATAGGATAGAGAGGAAGCTCTGTACCTCTGTAACTGACATAGGATAGAGAAGAAGCTCTGTACCTCTGTAACTGACATAGGATAGAGAGGAGGCTCTGTACCTCTGTAAACTGCCATAGGATAGAGAGGAAGCTCTGTACCTCTGTAACTGCCATAGGATAGAGAGGAAGCTCTGTACCTCTGTAACTGACATAGGATAGAGAGGAAGCTCTGTACCTCTGTAACTGACATAGGATAGAGAGGAAGCTCTGTACCTCTGTAACTGACATAGGATAGAGAGGAAGCTCTGTACCTCTGTAACTGCCATAGGATAGAGAGGAAACTCTGTACCTCTGTAACTGACATAGGATAGAGAGGAAGCTCTGTACCTCTGTAACTGACATAGGATAGAGAGGAAACTCTGTACCTCTGTAACTGACATAGGATAGAGAGGAAGCTCTGTACCTCTGTAACTGACATAGGATAGAGAGGAAGCTCTGTACCTCTGTAACTGACATAGGATAGAGAGGAAGCTCTGTACCTCTGTAACTGCCATAGGATAGAGAGGAAGCTCTGTACCTCTGTAACTGCCATAGGATAGAGAGGAAGCTCTGTACCTCTGTAACTGCCATAGGATAGAGAGGAAGCTCTGTACCTCTGTAACTGACATAGGATAGAGAGGAGGCTCTGTAACCTCTGTAACTGCCATAAGATAGAGAGGAAGCTCTGTACCTCTGTAACTGACATAGGATTAGAGAGGAAGCTCTGTACCTCTGTAACTGCCATAAGATAGAGAGGAAGCTCTGTACCTCTGTAACTGACATAGGATAGAGAGGAAGCTCTGTACCTCTGTAACTGCCATAAGATAGAGAGGAAGCTCTGTACCTCTGTAACTGCCATAGGATAGAGAGGAGGCTCTGTACCTCTGTAACTGCCATAGGATAGAGAGGAAGCTCTGTACCTCTGTAACTGCCATAAGATAGAGAGGAAGCTCTGTACCTCTGTAACTGACATAGGATAGAGAGGAAGCTCTGTACCTCTGTAACTGCCATAGGATAGAGAGGAAGCTATGTACCTCTGTAACTGCCATAGGATAGAGAGGAAGCTCTGTACCTCTGTAACTGACATAGGATAGAGAGGAAGCTCTGTACCTCTGTAACTGACATAGGATAGAGAGGAAGCTCTGTACCTCTGTAACTGACATAGGATAGAGAAGAAGCTCTGTACCTCTGTAACTGACATAGGATAGAGAGGAAGCTCTGTACCTCTGTAACTGACATAGGATAGAAGAAGAAGCTCTGTACCTCTGTAACTGACATAGGATAGAGAGGAAGCTCTGTACCCTCTGTAACCTGACATAGGATAGAGAGGAAGCTATGTACCTCTGTAACTGACATAGGATAGAGAGGAAGCTCTGTACCTCTGTAACTGACATAGGATAGAGAGGAAGCTCTGTACCTCTGTAACTGCCATAGGATAGAGAGGAAGCTCTGTACCTCTGTAACTGCCATAGGATAGAGAGAAGCTCTGTACCTCTGTAACTGCCATAGGATAGAGAAGAAGCTCTGTACCTCTGTAACTGACATAGGATAGAGAGGAAGCTCTGTACCTCTGTAACTGCCATAGGATAGAGAAGAAGCTTTGTACCTCTGTAACTGACATAGGATAGAGAGGAAGCTCTGTACCTCTGTAACTGCCATAGGATAGAGAAGAAGCTCTGTACCTCTGTAACTGACATAGGATAGAGAGGGAAGCTCTGTACCTCTGTAACTGACATAGGATAGAGAGGAAGCTCTGTACCTCTGTAACTGCCATAGGATAGAGAGGAAGCTCTGCACCTCTGTAACTGACATAGGATAGAGAGGAAGCTCTGTACCTCTGTAACTGACATAGGATAGAGAGGAAGCTCTGTACCTCTGTAACTGACATAGGATAGAGAGGAAGCTCTGTACCTCTGTAACTGCCATAAGATAGAGAGGAAGCTCTGTACCTCTGTAACTGACATAGGATAGAGAAGAAGCTCTGTACCTCTGTAACTGCCAAAGGATAGAGAGGAAGTCTGTACCTCTGTAACTGCCATAGGATAGAGAGGAGGCTCTGTACCTCTGTAACTGACATAGGATACAGAGGAAGCTCTGTACCTCTGTAACTGACATAGGATAGAGAGGAAGCTCTGTACCTCTGTAACTGACATAGGATAGAGAAGAAGCTCTGTACCTCTGTAACTGACATAGGATAGAGAGGAAGCTCTGTACCTCTGTAACTGACATAGAGATAGAGAGGAAGCTCTGTACCTCTGTAACTGCCATAGGATAGAGAGGAAGCTTTGTACCTCTGTAACTGACATAGGATAGAGAGGAAGCTTTGTACCTCTGTAACTGACATAGGATAGAGAGGAAGCTCTGTACCTCTGTAACTGACATAGGATAGAGAGGAAGCTCTGTACCTCTGTAACTGCCATAGGATAGAGAGGAAGCTCTGTACCTCTGTAACTGCCATAGATAGAGAAGAAGCTCTGTACCTCTGTAACTGACATAGGATAGAGAGGAAGCTCTGTACCTCTGTAACTGACATAGGATAGAGGGGAAGCTCTGTACCTCTGTAACTGACATAGGATAGAGAGGAAGCTCTGTACCTCTGTAACTGACATAGGATAAAGAAGAAGCTCTGTACCTCTGTAACTGACATAGGATAGAGAGGAAGCTCTGTACCTCTGTAACTGACATAGGATAGAGAGGAAGCTCTGTACCTCTGTAACTGACATAGGATAGAGAGGAAGCTCTGTACCTCTGTAACTGCCATAGGATAGAGAGGAAGCTCTGTACCTCTGTAACTGCCATAGGATAGAGAGGAAGCTCTGTACCTCTGTAACTGACATAGGATAGAGAGGAAGCTCTGTACCTCTGTAACTGACATAGGATAAAGAAGAAGCTCTGTACCTCTGTAACTGACATAGGATAGAGAGGAAGCTCTGTACCTCTGTAACTGACATAGGATAGAGAGGAAGCTCTGTACCTCTGTAACTGACATAGGATAGAGAGGAAGCTCTGTACCTCTGTAACTGCCATAGGATAGAGAGAAGCTCTGTACCTCTGTAACTGCCATAGGATAGAGAGGAAGCTCTGTACCTCTGTAACTGCCATAGGATAGAGAAGAAGCTCTGTACCTCTGTAACTGTCATAGGATAGAGAGGAAACTCTGTACCTCTGTAACTGCCATAGGATAAAGAAGAAGCTCTGTACCTCTGTAACTGACATAGGATAGAGAGGAAGCTCTGTACCTCTGTAACTGCCATAGGATAGAGAGGAAGCTCTGTACCTCTGTAACTGACATAGGATAGAGAGGAAGCTCTGTACCTCTGTAACTGACATAGGATAGAGAGGAAGCTCTGTACCTCTGTAACTGCCATAGGATAGAGAGGAAGCTCTGTACCTCTGTAACTGACATAGGATAGAGAGGAAGCTCTGTACCTCTGTAACTGACATAGGATAGAGAGGAGGCTCTGTATCTCTGTAACTGACATAGGATAGAGAGGAAGCTCTGTACCTCTGTAACTGCCATAGGATAGAGAGAGAAGCTCTGTACCTCTGTAACTGACATAGGATAGAGAGGAAGCTCTGTACCTCTGTAACTGACATAGGATAGAGAGGAAGCTCTGTACCTCTGTAACTGCCATAGGATAGAGAGGAAGCTCTGCACCTCTGTAACTGACATAGGATAGAGAGGAAGCTCTGTACCTCTGTAACTGACATAGGATAGAGAGGAAGCTCTGTACCTCTGTAACTGACATAGGATAGAGAGGAAGCTCTGTACCTCTGTAACTGCCATAAGATAGAGAGGAAGCTCTGTACCTCTGTAACTGACATAGGATAGAGAAGAAGCTCTGTACCTCTGTAACTGACATAGGATAGAGAGAGAGCTCTGTACCTCTGTAACTGCCAAAGGATAGAGAGGAAGTTCTGTACCTCTGTAACTGCCATAGGATAGAGAAGAAGCTCTGTACCTCTGTAACTGACATAGGATACAGAGGAAGCTCTGTACCTCTGTAACTGACATAGGATAGAGAGGAAGCTCTGTACCTCTGTAACTGACATAGGATAGAGAAGAAGCTCTGTACCTCTGTAACTGACATAGGATAGAGAGGAAGCTCTGTACCTCTGTAACTGACATAGGATAGAGAGGAAGCTCTTGTACCTCTGTAACTGACATAGGATAGAGAGGAAGCTCTGTACCTCTGTAACTGACATAGGATAGAGAGGAAGCTTTGTACCTCTGTAACTGACATAGGATAGAGAGGAAGCTCTTGTACCTCTGTAACTGACATAGGATAGAGAGGAAGCTCTGTACCTCTGTAACTGACATAGGATAGAGAGGAAGCTCTTGTACCTCTGTAACTGACATAGGATAGAGAGGAAGCTCTGTACCTCTGTAACTGACATAGGATAGAGAAGAAGCTCTGTACCTCTGTAACTGACATAGGATAGAGAGAGAAGCTCTAGTACCTCTGTAACTGACATAGGATAGAGAGGAAGCTCTGTACCTCTGTAACTGACATAGGATAGAGAGGAAGCTCTGTACCTCTGTAACTGACATAGGATAGAGAAGAAGCTCTGTACCTCTGTAACTGACATAGGATAGAGAGGAAGCTCTGTACCTCTGTAACTGACATAGGATAGAGAGGAAGCTCTGTACCTCTGTAACTGCCATAGGAAGAGAGGAGCTCTGTACCTCTGTAACTGACATAGGATAGAGAGGAAGCTCTGTACCTCTGTAACTGACATAGGATAGAGAAGAAGCTCTGTACCTCTGTAACTGACATAGGATAGAGAGGAGGCTCTGTACCTCTGTAACTGACATAGGATAGAGAGGAAGCTCTGTACCTCTGTAACTGACATAGGATAGAGAAGAAGCTCTGTACCTCTGTAACTGACATAGGATAGAGAGGAGGCTCTGTACCTCTGTAACTGACATAGGATAGAGAGGAAGCTCTGTACCTCTGTAACTGACATAGGATAGAGAGGAGAGCTCTGTACCTCTGTAACTGACATAGGATAGAGAGGAAGGCTCTGTACCTCTGTAACTGACATAGGATAGAGAGGAAGCTCTGTAACCTCTGTAACTGACATAGGATAGAGAGGAAGCTCTGTACCTCTGTAACTGACATAGGATAGAGAGGAAGCTCTGTACCTCTGTAACTGACATATGATAGAGAGGAAGGCTCTGTACCTCTGTAATCTGACATAGGATAGAGAGGAAGCTCTGTACCTCTGTAACTGACATAGGATAGAGAGGAAGCTCTGTACCCTCTGTAACTGACATAGGATAGAGAGGAAGCTCTGTACCTCTGTAACTGACATAGGATAGAGAGGAAGCTCTGTACCTCTGTAACTGACATAGGATAGAGAGGAAGCTCTGTACCTCTGTAACTGACATAGGATAGAGAGGAAGGCTCTGTACCTCTGTAACTGTCATAGGATAGAGAGTGAAGCTCTGTACCTCTGATAACTGACATAGGATAGAGAGGAAGCTCTGTACCCTCTTGTAACTGACATAGGATAGAGAGGAAGGCTTCTGTACCTCTGTAACTGACATAGGAAAGAGAGGAAGCTCTGTACCTCTGTAACTGACATAGATAGAGAGGAAGCTCTGTACCTCTGTAACTGACATAGGATAGAGAGGAAGCTCT